>NC_056749.1:414136740-414191740 GCF_019279795.1 Protopterus annectens
AGACTGAAGATTGCTCAGGGGAGCAATGATAACAGTTTTTGTGATTCTGCACCATGGCATATTGCTGAAAATAGATGAACGAAATCCTGGCATGGAAAATTCAAAAACATGGGCAAATATACTGGGCTGTATGTCAAAGTACTGAACGGTCACATTGTCGAACATATCATCTCATTGACAATGCAGGCTGTCAAACCATTCTGACTAAGTTTGCGTAATGGTAGGGATCAGGAAATTTGTCCTTTTCTCCACTGTAGTGCAATCTCAGAGTTGCTATATAGAATTAGTGGGTGATGTGGGGGGGGGGGCTCGATGGACTGCATTGTAGATGAGATGATGTTCTACAAAGTGGCTGTTTGATTATTTGACATAAATCCGACATAATGGTATATTGCCCAAACATAGCCATAAACATAGGGGAAAAAATAGTACATTTTTGCAAAGTCTGTCAGAAATATAAAGTAAAAGAAAGCAAAGAATCAATTAGGATAAATGACTCTGAAGTACTAAGACCTTCAAATAAACTGGCCTATTTCCCCTCAGAGGAAAAACCTCTGCATTGCTTCTTGACTACTAATCACTTTATCTGAAGATGACACTTCTGAAGGAGACCGCAGATCAAAACTCATTCTGTACAACAAGTTAGTCTTTACACTTTTATTATCCCAGATTCAATAATCATTAACAGTAGATCACAATTTAGTTGTTCAGCATTCAAGGCCTTTTACAAAGACCTATGGCTTTAGCCATGTAACCTTAAGTCCATTGATATGAATGTTGACTTCAAAACTAAGCATTTTACTTCAATGTACCATCAAATTTATTTTATTTAAATTGTTATAACTGGAAGCCATAAAAACAATACAAACAGACAGTTAAAAAAATACAATGACATATTTATGGGAAGCATAATCCTATTAATGGTTAGAGACTAAGTCAAAAATGTATGATTTTGGTGGCTCAGTAATGACTTATTGAGTTGAAATTTATCTTGGTTGTAACTCAATAAAACAATGAGTTTTTAAAAATTGTCTCCCCTTGGAAGAAATTATTCTGTGAGTATTGCGGAGGGATATACCCTTACACTCTCTCAACATATACATGGGTTCCCTCCTAAAGAATGTGTGTGTTTCATCAGTAGCTGTTTAGTCAACCATTTATGATCAACTAAGCAGTTGGTTGACAGGTGTCTGAGAACACACAGTTCCAGGTGTTGGGAAATATGCCCTCTTGCCCACCTTAGTAATGGATGCTAACACTAACTTTAATGCTGCCCCTTCTCCCAGTCTTGACTCTAACCTTACACCTTAACTTAATAAAAACTATCCCATTACACTGCCATTATTCAGACAAATTTGAGGCTTGTGTTTTGAGGGATTTTTGTGTGTGAAAATTTTTAGGAGAAATCATTTTTCTTTCTCAGTCTTTTGTTTGTTCAAAGTTTAATGCATTCAGCCTTCTGTATGTTACAAGTTCTTAATGCTTTTTTTTAACCACACCATTAAGATCATTCAGTGATATAGAGGACAGCTGTATACATACACACAAACTCCAGGTTACATAAAAGGGAAAAAGGAGAAAGTTTACTTTTAAAAACTTGTCATTTTGATGAGTTGCTTTGGTGATGAGTTGTGGCACAGTGAAATACTTGGTATCCATCTCCTTGTGATAGACTATGGTATGGTTCCCTCTCCATTTGGACATTGCAGTGGTGCAGTAGTTAACATTGTCACCTCACAGCAAGAGGTTTTCTGGTTCGATTCTTAACTGGGGTGCCTTCTGTGTGGATTCTGCATGTCCTCCCTGCATCCGCATGGGTTTCCTCTGGGTGGTCCGTTTTCATACCACATTCCAAATGTCCCAGGGCCTGCGCTGAAAATGGGCTCTGTCCCAGTCATACTTTCCAAGTAAACAAATGTTAAGTAAAATAAAAAAATTAAACTCTTGCAATTCTTTGTACCCGTGACTTCTAGATTTGTTGTTCAAATGACTGCAAGTCATGCAGTATTCTGCAGCCTGACCACTAGTGGATGTTTCTCATTGTTACTATTTTATGCCAATTGATAGGAGCCTGCAGTGGCTGTCTGCACCTTCCTGTATCATCCACAAAGTTCTAGGCTTTGTTTACTTTTCTATCATATACTTCATTCCTATCTTCAGGAGCTGTTAGCCCAGTATTGGCCATCTTGTGCCCTGTTATGCCACCCTGACACAACTGATAGTTCTAAAGCTACACCCACTGACCTCTGGGTCTTGTTCCTTTGTCTACTGTGGTCTGTACCTTTGGAATCTATTGTCATCATGGCTAAAGGAGTTCTGCATGCTCTGTGGTTTCTAAAGGTCAGTAATTCAGAAGTCTAATGTCTCATCACAGCACAACTCATTGATGATACAGCTCAGTGAAATTATATTTTTTAAGTAACTTGTCTCTCCTTTCCTCCCTGATATGCAACCTGGAGTTTGATTCTATAAGGTTAGGTGTCACTGAGGGCTACCCACAACAGAATTTCTTCTACTAGAAGAAAATAAAAAAAAATCATCATTATGCTGAGTTACAGCATTGATGAGTTACATTTCTATAATTCATGCCAGCTTTTCAGTGGTGTAGGTCTAAGCTTCACAGTTACATTCCTAAAGGCTAGAAAAGCCATTGTAATACCTTTATACAAGGATGGCCCAAACCCAGGCAGCTATAGACCCATTTTTCTCACTATCCTCATATGTAAAGCTATGGAATGTATTATCTCTTACCTCATTAATTTGAACATTGAATATCTCTTAATCTTATACACTCCTCAATTAAGATTTTTCAAATGAAGTTTCTATATCTTTAACCTCATTAATTTCTTTGAAAAAGTAACCAAAGCAGTGGACAGCAGTTGTGTACTACATACAGCATATCTGGACCTGGCCAAGACCTTTGACACTCTTCTATATGCAGGCATTATTAACAGACTTGTACATCTGATTATAACTCCTTAAGTTGTGTGGTGTTAGTTAACTGGATGTCTGAGAGAATCCATGTTGCTGGTGTCACAGGTGCCATTTCTGGAAGCAAAACTTTTACCATGTTGTACTAAAGTGCTCATTGTTGAGTTTTCTCCTATTTGGCATCTCTTTCAAAGACCTTCAGGCCAACACTCCTGGTCTAAGGTTATCTAAGTTTGTAGATGACTGTAAATTGTTGCTGTTATTCTGTCTTCCACTGACTCATAATTGTTTCACCATGAGTTAGACCACGTTAACAATCAGTGCAATGACATTGGTTTCAAATTAAGTGTGAGAAAATATAGCATAGCTCATTTTGGTAAAAAAGCATTTTCATATATCATATACATGACACACTCTCCAATCAGACATTGTTGTAAGAAAGCTAAGCACTTTTGTTGATAATACATTATTATCGTTTGACCATCATGTTCCCACAGTAGCCCAAAAAGCCTTCTGCCTGGCTCATCTGAATTCCATAGGCATCTCCTCTAGAGTTAGAGGATTCTTAATTCCCCATTACTTATAATCATTCAATTCATTATTGAAAATAATGCACATTTTAATATGCATATGTCTAAACCTATCACTCAATATGAAAAAACTCAGAGATTCATAACTAAAATGATCAGTGGCCTCAAATCATAGTTAGCTGGTATAGAGGGATAAAGGCCTGACTACTACACAAGTGATCTGTGTTTGATTAGCGGCTCCTTCAGTTGCTGGAGCAGCAGGCATGGGAGGATGCTTGTTATTATACTGCCGGGGGTACTGAAAAAGCACCAAGTGTGATGGGTAGGGTAAGAGAAAATTTTATCAACACATAATTACAACACATTAGGATGACAGAATTGTATCCCAACATAATTCTAACATTTGGAACAAACTTCCACTATATGTCAAGCACAGTACGATCCTTGCAACCACAAAAGTAAACCTAGATAACTGGATGGGCAGCCCCAAATTCTCTTCTGGTCTATCTTGCTGTCTTTGAGGTTGGGGGGAACTTTAGAATAGGGAGTTTTGGCTAGTCTTGTAACAGTCCACAGACTGATTACCAAGTACTTACTCATGAGCTTATGCAGCTGTGAACCTACTCGGCCGCAACACTGAAGCACTGGAATCCCGGAAAGAGGCACATGTTGTCATTGGTATTAAGTTTTAACTAGTTACATTCCCAGTGTTGGATGTATTACATGTTGTTTTCTTGTTGGTTTATAGCATATGTGGCATCCTGAGTGAAGAAAATGTAAAACTGCATGTCACCAGCATAACAAAGGTAATGTAAAGCTCTCTCCTGAATGAGAACGCCAAAGACAGCATATGCACAGAGAACAAAATAGGACCCAAAATGATGTCTCATGGTATACCTTATCTGAGGAGATACAAAGAAGAAGAATTATTATTACAAGAAACTATCTTCTGAGATTACCCAGAAAGATGAACAAATAACTAATCCAGAACCTCACCCATTTATTCACAATAATGTTCTAAGTGCTCGAGGAGAATCCTATGGTCAATCATGTCAAAATGAAAGTAAGAGTTCAAGCAGGACTAAAACTGATGTGGTCCCTTTGATCATCTGTGATTAAGAGATCATGAAGGACTGAATAGTTAACAACTGGATCACAGATCATATTTCATTTAAAATTATAATGAGGTTTGATTGAAGCTACGTTCTTGAAAGGGAAGTTCCAGATTTCAGATTAGGTAGTATTTTTAAAAAAGGTAAATGAAGACTTCATTAATATAGATGGAAGAACTGCTGACTCAATTGATGAAGTTACAGTTTGATTCAGAAGGAGACCTAGTATATCCAGACAACCAGTGATTAGTTTGGTAGGGCAAAGATCTAGTATACATGTCATCAGATGCATTCTGAAGCCAGAGCAATAAAGCCTAAGCTGTCAGGAAGAACAAACTTTTCCCAAGTCCACAAGACATTGGCTTCTCAGGACCACTGGTTGTCCATGAGTGCACAACTTAGGAAATATAAGTCAGAGCAGGATGCACATTCTTCCCAGAACACAGAAGAGAATGGCTGGTTAGTTTTCTACCTCAGAGCTATCTGGAAAGTAATATACAGATTTCTTTCATGAGTCCCCATTCAAGAAGACTGTACAATGATCTATCCGCTGAAACCTGTTCATGAGTAGCGCTATGCTGTACCACTTAATCTGCACATAGATCAGAATCTTACCCTTTTTCACATACAATAGTGTGAACTAAGAGAAGGTGGCATGAGGGGAAACAGATTCATGGGCTCTGAAGAACTCATCTAAACCATATGCACTTGTCTTCTGGAAGAACTGTTTCATGTTAGGAATTTGGGGAAAGTATTGTTTTGGGGGTAATCAGGCCAACATTCCTACCTTAAACCAGCTTTGTTTCATGAGTTTCAGCCAGGATAGCTTGATCACAAAGCAAAGCAAGCAGTGAACCATCCAGGGAACAGGATCCACCATGAAGACACTCTTCAAAAGGAACCTTGACAATTGGATGGGAGATAGGAAATTCACCTCAGGGATCACGTCAGTCGCCCTACTAGATAGGGGTCCAGGGAAGTAAATATTGTGGGAAGAAATATCCTGGGAATTGTTATAGCTAGGCTTGTATAGGCCCTAGGGCCGATAGCCTAGTACCAACCTATGAACCTATGGAAACACCATGTAGGAAAGCAGAGCATAAAGTATGTCCATGTTAATGGGTAGCAAATTGAATCCAGTTCTAATGCAAATAAATTATTTTTCAACAGCCCTAGACTCTTCATGAGCTTGCATGTTGAAATTGCCCAGAACTATCTTTTTTGGTTGGTCAACACAAAGCAGATGAGTAAGTCCATGAACTCCTGAAGGAATGGTCACCCTAACAAAGAGAAGAATAGGAATACCCACAATTTGCTTCTGTGCTGATTAAAAACTTAAATGAGTTTGTTTCTCCAGATGAAGCACTGGACACTTACAAGGTCATGCAGTAAAATACAGCAACTCTTCCATGATTTGTTCTGGCTGATAGTGCTGAATATGTGAGAACCATAATGCTGGGAGAGGCTGAGTCAGAGAATGTTCTGTCTCATAGACCTGCCTACAAAATGTTGAAATTAACAAAATAACCCACCCACGAATCCTCATAAGACAAACAGAAATAACCATCCGTATGATTTTATCATACACCACTTCTACATAAAAGTAAATGTTAGGAAATCTTAGATGAGCAAATAAGTAGAGTGCCAGTAAGAGGGCCCTTTCATATGAAAACATGTGGCTGTGACACATAACATAATATTAAAACTGTAGTTTAAAATAATGAAATTAAATAAGTCAGAGATAACTCATAACTGGTCTTAGTGGGGTCAAACAAGCCATTGTATGACTGTCCACAGAACACAGCAGTGGAATAATCAGAAAGACAAATCAGTGCCTTACATTATTTCTGATAAATTATCAGAAACTAATGAACACTTGAGAAAATTCCACAAACGTCTGAAAACAAAGAAACCCAAGAACAATGCAGAAGCCCTCACAGTCCTTAACGCAATTTATTAAAACAGGTAATCACAGCGTTTTCGCCACGCACATATGGTGGCTTCTTCAGAGGATACAGAGGCAACCAAACACAGACAATTAAATACAAGAAGTTAATTGAAGCCAAATGCTATCAATTAACCATAAATTATGCAACAAGATGCCTTCATTAAGCTAGAGCTATAGATTGCAAAAGAAGTAACTCATAGCTTGAATACGTGCTGTGCTATTAATGAAATTAAAAGACTGTGACCATACAAAAAAACCACATCAGTTTGACACAGTCAAGCACAAATAATTAAAATTCAAAACATCATTACAAAATGTATATATACGAAGAAATAAGAATATAAAAATATACAAGAAGGGAGTATCACAGGATCCTGTGTGCACTTAAATAATGAAAAATCAAAATACTTAATAGTCATTCACAAATAAGCATTATTTTAAACAGGATAAAAAAGCATAATAAAACAAATGAATGACTTTTTGATAAAGAATATATAATGTAAATTCCAGTAATGTAAGCAGAACCACATCAATGTGTAAACTTAAAAATGTAAAAAGTAAATATGAATAATGAATGTAAATATAACAGACCAAGCCAAAACTTGCTAGGTCAAATACCAACACAAGGATAGGAAACACTGCCACCAAGTGGCTTGACACTGCACCCACGATTAGTGGGCTAATGCAAAAAGGACTAAGCCAGAAATGTCAAAGCAAGTAGGGCCCTTATAATAGGAAAATAGGAAAGGAAACACCTATCTCATATACGATTTTAATTTGAGATAAGGTGCAATATTGCAGCTTTCATTCAACCCTGGAGGGTTGAAAGCATTAAGCTTAAGTTGCCAAAGCAATTCATTTGTCTCAAGTATAAGGGCAGTCGGTCCACCACGAAGTGGAGTAGGAAGGTGGTCAATACCCATGAAAGAAAAGGCATGCCCAGGAAAGGAACAAATGTGCTTGGCAAGGGCATTTTCATATCTCTTATTCCTGATGGCATACAAATGCTGGTACAATCTGTCCTTAAGCCTTCTATCCGTCTTTCCGACGTAGAAGGCTGGGCAGCATGTACAGAAGGCAATGTAAACTACTGATTTAGTATCGCAGGAAATACGATGATGTATAAAATGTTTCCTCCCTTCAATACAAAAACTGCTACCTGTTTTAATATGTGGACAGAAGTTGCAGAGGCCACAGGCAAAAGAGCCATTAGTTCTAGCACTACAAGTGCCAAAAGGGGTCTGTAACAATTCTTTGATGTTTCTACCTCTTCTGAACACTACAAAAGGTCTGTCACCTAATTTCTCACCTACAGGTACATTACTGGTTATAAAAAAACAGTTTTTGAACAAAATATTCTGTATTGCATAAGAGTTCACCCCAAATGTGGAAATGAAACTACAAGTAGAGGCCCTGTGAGAAGCTGGTTCAGGAAGAGGCGTAAAACCGGACAAGGTGTCAGAGGCACTAGATCTAAGAACAACCTCAGTACAAGACGACCCTTCTTGAAACAAAAGAGGTCTATAAAAACCACTATTTCTTTTGTTCAGGACCTCTTCTATTAGTTCAGACACAAGAGTGACTGGATAGCCACGGTTGACAAAAAGATTTGTCAAAAATTGACACTCAACGTTGAAATCTAACAATTGGCTACAAATCCTCACGGCCCTCACAAGCTGCCCTTTAACTATTGCTTTTCTAAGTTTAAAGGGGTGAGAACTGGTATAATGAAGGAAGGAATTCACGTATGTATCTTTCCTGTAAATTGTGGAATTTAGCCTTCCTGTAGCTCCATCCCTAGTAAGTTTTACATCAAGGTAATTCATACTCACAACATCGAACTTAAAAGTGAATTTAAGAAACAATGTTGTTCCGTTGATGTATTCAACAAAACTTTGTGCTGTTAGGTGGTCACCCCTAAAAAGAATGAAAATGTCATCAAGGTAACGAGTGTAGTAAAAAAGTTTACCATTCCACTCTGAGTTGTTTAAAACAAAATTTCTTTCCCAATAAGACATAAAAAGGTTGGCTACGGCTGCCCCACATGGGGAGCCCATAGCAACCCCTCTTTTTTGGATGTAAATGTCTTTTTCGAACAGGAAATAATTTGATGACAAAATAATATTAAGCAACTCGGTGACATTATTGATGACATTCATGGGAGCCTGAAGCTCACGCAAAAGCAGGTCAATCCACTCAACGGCCTCCTGGTGTGGTATGGATGTATAAAGGTCGACCACATCTATAGTCAAGAAATTAACATCCATATCCAACACCAGCCCATTTAGGTCAGAAAGAAAAGACCATGAGTCTTTACATATAGTAGGTAAACTGTCAACATACTGGTTCAATAAAGTATCCACATATTTTGAACAAGGGTAGGTGAGGGAAAGCCTACCATCTATCAGTGCCCTCATAGGTGGGTCCCCAAGATTTTTGTGAATCTTGGGGATTCCAAACATGACAGGGGTCTTGGCATGAAAGATATCTATATATTTATATGTCTCCTCATCTATTCTGCCATTGATGAAAAAATCCCTCAAGTAACCCCTAATCCTACTGGCACTGATATTCATCTCGTTGACAGATGAGATTTCATATGAGTCAGAATCAAGGACCCTGTGCATTCTTTCTACATAATCAGCCTGCTCAAAGATGGCCAGACCGCCACCTTTATCATGCTTGATGATCCTGACCCCAACATTGCGGAGGTCACGTAATGCCTCAAGTTGGTCCTTGGAGATATTGAAGCGGCTAGAGCCAACACAAGGCCGCTTCAATAAAAACCTGATATCCAACTCACAAGCACTCTCGAACATTTTGAGGGCCACGTGGAGAGGTGGATTAAAAAGACTTGGCAGTTTCAGCTTCGGGACCAGGGAGTCTGTGGAGAAGTTAAACAAGAGTTTCAAATTTAGTTTACGTACATAACATTTTAAATCCAATAACACCCTGGCCAAATCACATTTAGTAGAAGGTATGCCATCAGGAATAAGAGATATGAAAATGCCCTTGCCAAGCACATTTGTTCCTTTCCTGGGCATGCCTTTTCTTTCATGGGTATTGACCACCTTCCTACTCCACTTCGTGGTGGACCGACTGCCCTTATACTTGAGACAAATGAATTGCTTTGGCAACTTAAGCTTAATGCTTTCAACCCTCCGGGGTTGAATGAAAGCTGCAATATTGCACCTTATCTCAAATTAAAATCGTATATGAGATAGGTGTTTCCTTTCCTATTTTCCTATTATAAGGGCCCTACTTGCTTTGACATTTCTGGCTTAGTCCTTTTTGCATTAGCCCACTAACCGTGGGTGCAGTGTCAAGCCACTTGGTGGCAGTGTTTCCTATCCTTGTGTTGGTATTTGACCTAGCAAGTTTTGGCTTGGTCTGTTATATTTACATTCATTATTCATATTTACTTTTTACATTTTTAAGTTTACACATTAGATGTGGTTCTGCTTACATTACTGGAATTTACATTATATATTCTTTATCAAAAAGTCATTCATTTGTTTTATTATGCTTTTTTATCCTGCTTAAAATAATGTTTATTTGTGAATGACTATTAAGTATTTTCATTTTTCATTTTTTAAGTGCACACAGGATCCTGTGATACTCCCTTTTTGTATATTTTTATATTTTTATATTTTTATATTCTTATTTCTTTGTATATATACATCTTGTAATGATGTTTTGAATTTTAATTATTTGTGCTTGACTGTGTCAAACTGATGTGTTTTTTTTGTATGGTCACAGTCTTTTAATTTCATTAATAGCACAGCACGTATTCAAGCTATGAGTTACTTCTTTTGCAAACTATAGCTCTAGCTTAATGAAGGCATCTTGTTGCATAATTTATGGTTAATTGATAGCATTTGGCTTCAATTAACTTCTTGTATTTAATTGTTTGTGTTTGGTTGCCTCTGTATCCTCTGAAGAAGCCACCATATGTGCGTGGCGAAAACGCTGTGATTACCTGTTTTAATAAATTGCGTTAAGGACTGTGAGGGCTTCTGCATTGTTCTTGGGTTTCTTTGATAAATTATCAGGCAAGTTCTCATTGAGTAGAGCTATATAAGTGCAGCTCCAAAAGAAAATGTTCTGGTACCAAGCAGACATGTTCAGAAAATAATTAACACTGTTGCATTCACAATACAATGGCTCCAGTGTATCCATTTGGAAATACTGCTCCCAAACATGATGTAACTACATATGTAGCAGCTACGGTACTTTTCACCAGAATGAACAGGGCCTCCGACAAACACTAAAATAGTACTTTTCAATTAAAGCAAACCTCCATCTTCTCCATACTAGGAGGCTATGTTGCATCCCCAACTAAAATAATCATGTCTGAAACCACCACAACTTGGGCAAGCAGAAACTCATTCTTTCATCTATCTTCAGTGAAGAAACCCAGTTTGACTAAAATCAGCTGTTTTTAATCTGATAGTTTCAGGAAGCATGTCTTCAAATGACTGTTCCTTAGTCAGCTGTGCAAATACCCATTACAACATGAATGTATTACATTCAGACAGCAGGAATTGTATTGATTTTACTACACTAAACTAGTAAAACAATCATTGAGGACTCCTATCAGGTGTGAGGCCCACATGTGTGAGTCTCACAGCTTTGAAATATAAATGGGAATTGCACAGGGAATACTGCAGCAAATTTGAAAAGTCACTGTAATACCAATAAAGCATCATCAAGTCTGTAACTCCACACCCCTATACTCTGCGGTACCAGAACCTCTGACTTAATATATGCATTTCACATATTCACACATTCAGTCTCTCTGTTGCAAAGATTGGTGTTCACTTTCTAAGTTTCTAAGAATTTCATCAGAAATCACTCTCAGACAGCCATGAACATGCCAGTATGCACGCTGACAAACAGATTAGTTATTTATGGTGCATTTCTCTGCATGTTTGAATGGTTACTGAAATTAAAGCTATGTAATCAGATGCATTACAATTATTAACTGACTCAGAAATACAAACTGCCTTAACAAGTTGTCTTCCTTTTTTATATGACTATAGCTTACATCTGGGATTTTGATTTATAAGCTTCACATCTATAGGTGCTGCCCTGATCTTACCCCAAAAACTGGGGTAATGAATGGGTAATGAAAGGAATCTAGGAATTTGCAATCCTCAGAGGCCTGCCCACTGCCTCTAACTATTTCTTCTCAGTCAGTTAATAGTTCTCTCAATGACTTTTAAAAGTATGGTCATATCAGCTGGAACCTCAACCTTTGTATAAACGGAACCTTACTAACACCCTCATTATTTATTCCCAGACTGCATCAGTTTCTCCCAAGTAAAAGACAATACAAGTGCATCTTTTATATCTCAGCACTTTTTGCATATTATCTGTGATTCATCACATATCTTGCAGGGGAAGGATTAAAAAGAAAATGCAGTGGTGGTGCTGCGGTAGCGTTGTCGCCTCACAGTAAGACGTTGCCCATTCGATTCTCAGTTAGAGCGTCTTCTGTGTGGCGACATGCGTGAATGGGTGTTCCTTCATTGAAGGTTGTGCGTTAGGCCCGGCAAGCCAGCACGTAAAAATCTATTGCCAATCATTAGCGGATCGGAGTTCCACTGTGGCGATCCCTAACCAGGAAAAGCCGAAAGACACAAACAAACAAACAAAAAAGGCTGTAAGTTTGTGGACTATTTTAAATTGGTAGGACTACTGTGAAGTATAATCTCCTACATTGTCATCAGTGTTTAGAAGGATGATGAGGGAGCTGAAGACACAACTGCAAGGAAGAATTTTTCCCTTAGTAATATGTATATAATAAATTTCTTGAGGAAACCTGCATGTTACTCTGTAAAGTAGGTCTGTACAATATGCAGAGGTACCTTAAATTTGAGGTGGGGGGAGTCTTACCAGTCACTGTTAATAAGATACAGGCAGTGCTTAGAAGTAGTCAGTGCAGACCTACAGTGTGCTTCAAAATATTGATATCCTAGAAATGCAACAAAGTTAAATAATGGTGAGTGTATTAATTGTTTGGTTTTACAATATTTCTTTTATGAGATTCTTATTTTTTATTTATGTATTCTTTTCTGTAGTTTAGTTGTTTGTTGTTTTGTACTCAGGCCTTCTGCATCATCTGAAATTTGAGAAGTTTTGAAAAAAAAAGTGTACCAGTTCAGTTAAATAAATATGTGACCAAAAATGGAATCATAAATTGTATTGCACAGCAGCTATTTTAAAGAGTTGTCATTTAAAAGACAATCTTGTTTGAAATTTAAGAAATGCCATTTAAAGAGAGACCACAATACACTTTAACTATTCTTCAGTAAAAATAAATCACAAGAAATATTTATTCTGGAAAAAAATAAAAGAAAGAAATACTTATTCACGGACTTCTAAGATGGCTCCATACTGACCAGCAGAGCTTTCCCATTGAGAAAACAGAAACTTTGGGAAGTAGACAACAAAACTAATTTATCTGGGTGAAAATTCAATTACTGGTTAGTCACTACAGTGACTATACTGCCTGAAGGTCAGCAATGAAGAAAACTGGAAAAAGTAAGGAAAAATTAACTAGAAAATGAGAAAAAAATCTGATGGGGGAAGAGCCTTACAGCTATTCAGCAAAAAGCAGATCAGGTTACTGCCTCAGTAGAGGAGATGGCTTCCAGTAGTTTAGAGGAAAAAAATAACTCAAACACATTCAAAGGTGTTTAAGATAAGTGATACGCTGTAGAAATACATGCAGTCGAATGACAAAAGGATGGAAAGAACAGAACTATTAAGTAGGTATTCACATGAGCTGAAAAAAGTGCAGAAATCTGAGGGTGAAATAAAGGAAAGACTGGCTGAATATCAGGCTTCTCAAGAAGAACTGTTTCAAAAATGGTAGAGCTAGAAGACAGAGCATACAAAGAAAACTTGAGATTTTCTGCTGTACAGAGAAACTGGAAGGAACAGATTGCATTAATTTTATGAAAGTTCTCAGCTAAAGCGTCTTCTGTGTGGAAACATGCGTGAATGTGCGTACCTTCATTGAAGGTTGTGCATCAGAGCTGGCAACTCAGTACATAAAAATCTACTGCCAATCATTAGTGGACCGGAGTTCCGCTGTGGCGACCCGTAACTGGGAAAAGCCGAAAGATTCAACAACAACAACAAATAAGCAACTGGATTAACATTCATCAACATGATTTGTTAATGAAAGGGCACATCATGTATATGCTCCAAATGTGGCCATGAGAAAGAAGTCAAGACCAATTAGTACTAAAGATGCAGTCATATCATCAGAAGGAGCTGCTCCCGACAAAACTGTGGCAAAAGAGTAAAATATTACACATTGTAGGCAAGCAGTAGAGGACTGAGTTTATTCCTGCAATTAGAAGATGTTGATAGGCAGGTGTGAGATTCACGTTGTTCTATCCAGATGTCTTCAACATATTTTTTTCCTGAAGGAGCAAAGGCATTCATTGTAGAACAAGCAAAAGAGGAAATA
Organism: Protopterus annectens; assembly: GCF_019279795.1. Lineage (NCBI taxonomy): Eukaryota > Metazoa > Chordata > Ceratodontiformes > Protopteridae > Protopterus > Protopterus annectens. The sequence continues at coordinate 414,150,745 of NC_056749.1, forward strand.
AAATGTGTTCCCATCAAAAAGTGAGACAGCAAGTTGAAGGGGCTTCTGATTCTCATTCTTCTGACAATGGCACAACCCATATATAGAACTTGCCAATAATACCTTTTCCAGTGTCCCAAAAGAAAATGATTGTGTGACAGTAAGAAGCACTGGAGCTGACAAGAAAAACAGGAATATCTTGTACTTGAACCAAATACTGGTGTTAGGTGATCGAGATAATGAAGAAGAGGGCCAGCAAGAATCTGAAAGCAAGAAATGAGGTTTGATAACAAACTTATTTGTCCAGGAACATATTCAGAAGGGGGTTAGATAAATATATTAGTGGGAGTTGAGGATGGGGTGAAAGGGTTAAATGGGAATGAGGGATGATTGGGTGGAAATGGGGTAAGGGTGGGGAGGCTTTTGAGGAGTTTAGGCAAGTGTAAGTGGGTAAGGAATCACATTTTGGCATGAACATGCTATGGCAAGCTTATGTCCGAGATGACCTGTAGATTTTTTGGAGAACAGGTAGGTTTTGGGTGAGATTGTGACATGGTGAGTGAATTATTAAGTATTCCTTTGGGGAGGGTACATTGGCTGTGTGATTAATTGCTTATATTGAGTAGGGTGTGGGTTGGTGGTACAGTTTTAGTTAGGTGTTCTATTGAGGGGTCTGTCAGAGAGTTGCAGCTTCTATGAAGTGTCATGCTAATAGTGACCGCAGGCGTTATTTGATTTGGTGTTTAGTGCTTTGTAGTTGGCTCTTCTTGTGGGGTTTTATTTTGGTTTCTGCATGGCCATTTTGGGTTGGGGTGACACTGGGAAGAAAATCGTCTGTCACATTTTTGTCTGTGGACAATAAAAGGTTCATTTTAGGTGGAGATGGGTTTTCCAGTCTGTAGACCCATGTCTGAGGCTGCGAAATGCCCACAGGCGCTGGGTGTAGCATGACCTCTCAGTCTAGTGGCGGGCTTTTGTCGTCCAGATTTTCCCAGAAAATCCAGAGTTTGCCTTGTTGATTCATCACAAACTTGTGGTTTTCTGGCATCACTGGCATGATTGGAGGATAGAAATAACTTCCTAATGAAATACATTCCAGTTTTAGATCCAAGTCAAAAAAAAAAGAAGAAAAGGTACGTTAACACAACCCTGTTATGCTAGCAACTTTCTAAGTAGATTAGAGCGACATTTAAGATCTGTCCCTATGTTGTGCCTTTGTGTCCCCATTTAGTCAGGCATTTCTTCGTACTTTCCTGATTTCCTGCACCAGAAGGTTGGGAGGTATGACTTACTGTTGGTTGAGAGGGAACACTGCAATGTCTAAGCAATACTCGACTGTGTTCTTGGGGCTTTCTTATTTTGTGCTCGTACAATTATGTACTAAAGCAAGTGTCTCATGTGCAGTTAACCTTTTGAGCGTAACGTACTGCCCTCATTAAAACTGGCTGCTCATCTAACAAGTCCCTCCATGCATCCGTTTTCTGCTCATGTGATAGACTGGCTCTTCTGCCACTCCAAAACTGGAAAAAAAAAACAAGTCCATTTGTTCAGCTATGTATTTGGTGTGAGCATGCCTCTCGGCTGACCAGATTTGCATTGGTATGGGTGATGTTAGGGGAGGTACTTCTCCTGCTAGGCATTGGTGGTATTGGATGCACATTGCCCTGGGTTGCATCTTGTTGCTAAATGGTACTATTGCCTCTGCTGGAAATATTTACACAGGTAGATAACGTGTTGTTTTTGTTTTGTTGTGGGCTCCTTACACTTTGCAATGAATTACGTTCATCTCGTGATGGCCAGGATTTTAACACACACAGCTTAAGCATTGGGTGATAATATCTTTGGTGATGTTGGACATTCTTGTAGTGACTTTATGCTAGATGCCACTCACCAGATCCCTTGGTGGTAGTGGCATGGTTTTGCAGGCTTTCATTGGGGGTGCTTGCTGTGTCGGGACGAGCATCACGTTGCCCTAGGTTTAGATCTTCTGCTGAACAGTACTATCATCTCTGCTGGAAAGTAAATACATAGATAATGTGTTTTGCTTTTGTTCGTTGCAGGTTGCTTATGCTTGCTCAAGCTCCTATAAATAATTGCCCAACAACATCAGCTTTTGAAGACTTACTCACTTATCAGTGATGAGTTTAGTGCAGCTTTTAATTTGTCAGTACAATATACTTATAGAAGCAGGAACGCATGCACAGATACCCCCGTCAAGGAATAACACCATGCTCATGTTATGCTGTCCTGTGAATTGCTTATTTCGGTGTTCCCACACGTTTTGAATATTTTCTAATAAGAGTGCATAGATAAAGTGTTATTATAATGCACATATGTTGACTAATTTGCTTCAGCAAAGTTAGTTTAAATAACACTGATATGACCACATATGACAAAGCATTTATGATACATATGCAGTGCAATAACAGATGTTCATCACATGATGGACAGGATTTTAGCACACAGCATAAGCATTAGGTGTTAGTTTGAAGAAGCAGTTAGCCCATATCTATCCTTTCCTGATATACTTTATCACTAGTTTTCTTTAGTATATGGCAGAACAGTTAGTTCAAATGAACAGAGCTAATGACAGTTTGCTCAGGGTTTTAGGTGAGTATGAGAGGGTGATGGTATGTTGCTGTAGGTGCGAAGGCTAGAGGTTATTTAGAGTTGGTGGGACTTGATGGGTGCACGTGGTGGGACATGGAGGAGGCGCAGCATGAAAGTGGACATCATGCTTTTCAGTGGTGCAAATTTGAGTTGGGTTGTCCATACTGTTCAAGATGGGTTCTGCCTGTCGTGCAAGGCATAGGCTACATTACTAAATTATTTATTTTTCCATACAGCTTCTTAATGTTCCTACTTCTTGGTGGTAAAGATTCTGCACATTTCCTCCTAACATCGCAGTTGATGGAGTCCTGATGGGATTCCAGGCACAGTGACCCCTTGTTAATTTGTTTTGGTTGTGCCTTTGGTCAATACAGACTCACCGCAGATTGTTCATTAATTGAGCTGTTGCACAGTTAAACAGCACAATAGGACTTTGGTGTTTCAGGAAAGTATTTATTTAGGCAGCTGACATGATTATGTCTGTTCTACTTAAAGTTTGTCCAGTGTTCTTTTATCTTAGGAGGTTGTGAGGTATGGAAGACATGGGACTCAGAGTGTGGGCAGTGTGATGAGGCTGATGCTCACTTCTCGGTGGTCCATAAGTTCTTGGGGCTCATTGGTAGGGGTCTCAGTGCCTGTATATATGAAGGGGCTGAGTCCATAAGCACAGCACTTTTGCTATTGTTCCTGCATAGGTAAAAAGTGATCCATGAGGGGGTATAGGTTTGGTAGATAGGCTTGGGGTAGATGGTCTGGGACTTGGTGGCTTATTGTTTTCTGCCTGTTCAGTGGGTATAAAGATTTGTTGGGGGATGCGGTGGTGCCAGATTAAGAATAACAGAAGTGGGTTAGTGTAAATGTGAGGTTGGTAGACAAGTTAGGCCCTTGGCAGCACCTAATACAGCTTTATTTTCTTTTGCAAAGGGATGAGCACAAAATGGACATCAGTCGGTGGCCTTAAGTTGATGGATTCTGCTGGGCTGATATGCTGGTTGTTGAAGTGTTGCGCAACGAGGTCACAGACTGCTGAGGTACAGAATTTGAATGGGCATTGGTTGGTGAAATGAAGGAAGGGAACTAAAAAGGTGATGGAGGCTGTTTCAGTGGCGGTCCCAGTCACTTGGGTGGTGCACATTGAGGTCAGAGATGGAGTGCTACGTGAGCAACAGTCAGTCCTCTGCTGGAAATGGATTTGAAAGGTAATGGATTTTGTTTGTGTGGATGTTTGAGTGCTGGAGAGGTGCACTATGGTAGCAGATAATTTTATTCAGTGGTCATTAAAGCACATTAGAGTTGGAGCAGTTTGAGGTAGTGTAGGCACAGGTTGAGGGGAGTTATGTTTGGAGCAGGGTAAGGCAGGGCTGGAGATTGATTGTTTGAAGGGAGTTTGGGGTTTTCACAGGTGGGGTGGAGGCACAATAATCACAGGATCATAGGATGCTATGAGGTCACTGGTTCTAGGGCCCTTGCAAGCTAGCCAAGTTCATATATTACTTCCACAGGCCGCTCCTATTGTCCTTTATGAGGGACATGGGTGGAACTGTTCATAGGTTCATAGGTAGGTACTAGGCTATTGGCCTATATAAGCCTAGCCAAAAAGGTTCCCTGGCTTTTACCACCCAAGAAAATTATTTTCCTGTGCCCCTGTCAAGCAGTGCTGCAAAAGTGAGCCCTGGGGTGAATTTTCTATTTCCTATCCAGTCGTCAAGATTTTTCTTAAAGAGGGTCAATGAGGAGCTTTGCTTGACATGAATGGGTAGTTTGTTCCAGAGTATGGGAAGTCTCTGGGACAGGAATCTATCCCTCCAGCATGTTCTGTTTATTGTGGTGACAAGGTTTAGGTCTCTGGAGCATGTGGTTCAGAGAGATTGGGATTTCTTTAAGTGCAGATTGTCCAACAGCTCTCGGTTTGACATAGCTTTGTATGTTAGGCAGAGATTGCCTCTGAGTAGGCAATATGCGATGGAGTAGAGCTGGAGTTTTTTGAGACGGTCTGGATATGGCACCTGTTTGAGGCCGGTAATCCTCTTAGTGAGGTATTTCTGTGGCCTTTCCAATTGTTGTAGGTGTCTTGTGAGATACATGCCAAATGGACATTGTACTCTATAATGGGTCTGATGAGGGATGAGTAGAGAGGAACAATCACCTCCTTTTTTCTAGAGAACCCTTTTGTGATGAGGTGTGCCATGTAGAAGGATTTCCTGATTACTGTGGCAATGTGGTTATCAAAGGAGAGACTACTGTCCACCTGTGTCCCAAGGTCTGTTATCACACTTTCAGTGTTTAGTGAGCTACCGCCTATGTGGTAGTTCATGGGTGCTGAGTTTTTCACAAAGGGGATGACAATGCACTTTTTGGCAGTGAGCTTGAGGCCATGACTTTGACACCATGCATCTGTCTCTGTGAGGCCCTTTTGTAGAATGTCTACATCATTAGGTGATTCTATTATGGCTCCCAGTTTGCAGTCATCTGCGAACTTTGTTAGCCAAAGACCTTCTGTGTTGGTCTGCCTTTCAGAGAAGTAGATGCCGAACAGGATAGGACCCAGGACCGAACCCTGTGGTACTCCACTCATCTCTGGTCTGAAGTCAGACTTGGAGTTGGCTACTTTTACTGTGTGGGTTCTGTCAGTGAGCCAGTTGGCCACCCATCTTGTGACATAGGGATTTATGCCCAGTTTAGTGAGTTTATCAATAATTCCAGAGTGGGGAATGGTATCGAAAGCCTTGGTAAGGTCAAGATAGGCTGTGTGCACTACCTTGCCTTCGTCTACGGCTCTAGTGACTGCTTCAAAGAAGTCAGTCATGTTTAGTAGACATGCTCTACCTTTTACAAACCCAAACTGAGTGGGGTCCAGGGTTTGGAGATTATCTATGTCTATACATTCCATGGCCTTGCAGACCAGGCTCATCATGCTAATAGGGTGGTAGTTTCTGGGGTCTGTGGTGGCACCTCCTTAGTGGAGCAGGATAACCGTCGCTGTGTGCCCTTTAGTAGGCACATAGTCTGAGGTGAGGCTATGATTGAACATAGTACTTAGGTGGGGTGCCAGTTCATTCTGTAGTTCATGTAGTACGCAGCCTGGGATGTTGTTTGGTCCCATGGATGCTGTATTCTTGGCTTTGAAGAGTGCGGTCTTTACTTATTCATCCATGGTTACAGGGGCTTTGCATTCTTCTCATATTAAGATGGGCCCTTTGGAGAGTCAGAGGGGGGATAAATTTATCACTGAACCTGTCTGCCAGGATGTTGGCAGTATCGGTTGGTTCTGTATATTTAGTGCCATTGTGCTGTAGCTCAGAGCAAATATGAGTGTTGCCATTGAGATTCTTGACATAGCTGTAGAATGCTTTGTGGTTGTCTTTGGAATCAGTGGCGATTTTGTTTTCATAAGTGGCTTTGGAGGATTTTATGAGGGATCTCAGCGTCTTGCTGAAGCTGACCAGGGAGTTACTCCAATCTTGTGATTTTACTCTTTTTTGCAACAGCTTCTTCCTTTTGTTGTAGAGTTTGTTTATGGCAGGGAACCACCAGATTGGCTTCCTTTTTTTGGAGAATACCGTCTTGGTTCTGTTGAGGATGGCACAATCCATGCACTCGTGTATGTGCTTATACAGTGCATATGTATAAGATTCAGCAGTCCACCTCTATTTTCCATCTGCATGGGTGTCATAAAGTTTGTCAGTTCTGTCTTAAGAAGCATGAAGTTGGCTTTGGAGTAGTTTTTAATGGTAGTTTCCTTAATGGGGATGGGGGTGGGATATGGATGTCTAGGGTGATTAGCTTGTGGTCGGATCTGACCAGCGAGGAGTTGACCTCTGGCATGGAACACTGGTTACCCATATTGGTAATGACCAGTTCCAGGATATTGTTGCCCCTGGTGGGTGTGTGGACAAGCTGATCCTAGGCGTTGGAATTTATGAATTCCAGGAAACATTGAGCAAATGAGTTGGTACATGAGTAGTTTTCCCAGCTGATGGTGGGGTAGTTGAAATCGCCCATAATTAAGGTATTGTGTTGTAACTTAATATTTTCCAGTATGTTAAGAAATGAAGAGTGGGAATCCTGGGGCATGGTGGGGGATCTGTAACAAGCTACAACTTGGATTACAGTCTTGCCCAGTGTTAGCTGCACTTGGATAATTTCAGATTCATTATGTTGCACAACTAGCCTGGAGGTATGGATATCCTTAATGAATATGGACACGCCTCCACCTTTAGTGTTTCTGTCCAGGTTAGGTGGCCGAAAGGTGTGGTATGAATTATAGCCTGGTAATGCAGGAGTGCTCTCTGGAGCCTTGAACCAGGTCTCTGTCACTGCACAGATGTCGATGTTCTCTAATTTAAGGAGTGCCTCGAGTGAGTGCATTTTGAGATTTAGACTTCTAGCATTGAGTAGCATTACCCTCAGAGTTTGCTTGCTTGTACCTTTTATGTACCTGTTATGGTGGTGAATTTAGCATTTGAACCTTGCCTAAAAAAAGGCACTATAGGGGTGGCAAGAGCCTTAGCCAGTATTCAGAATCCCAGGGGTGAGAGGTGCAGGCCATCTCTGGCAAAGCTTCATGGTCTGTCGACCATATAGTCCCAGGCAGAGAGATACTGGATCCCCTTAGAATGACACCAGAAGCTTAGTCAGTTGTTGAAGTCAGTCATTTTGTCCATGTACTGTGGTATTATTCTGGGTGATGACAGGATACTACTCAGGGCTAGGGTCATACCTGCCTGGGCTACAAGATCCGAGAGCTCCTCCATGACTCTTTTCATGTAGTCCAGAGATGTACATCTCAGGTCATTCACACCAACATGGACAATGACAGAGTCATATTTGGACTTGTTGTGGAGTGACCTCAGTGCGTGTGTTATGTGGCAGATCCTGGCACCCAACAGGCAGCTGACAGTAACTTTCTCCTTGTTTAACCTGGTGAGTGGGACGTCAGCAAACTGTAGCAGAATCTGGGTGAGCCTTTCCAGTAAAGCTCTGAAATGTTTTATTTTACCCCTGAAAGAGAAGATTTAGTTCCTAGCTCCACCCCCTCAGTTCAGAGATGATTAGCCTTAGCTGACCTGTTGTAACTTATGTGTGACTCCTTAATTGACCTCTTCTAATTTATGTCTGACTTAAAAGAGACAGAGCTGTGGTCTCTTTTCAAGTTTTAGTATGCAGTTAAAAGCAGAATACAAGTAAAACACAGTGTAAAGAAAACAAATTACAGTATACAAATTAGAAAAAGGCAATAAAGTAATATAAAATACAACAAATAAAGAACAAACTAACCATTCCCTCACAGCAAACTGTAGCAGAATCTGGGTGAGCCTTTCCAGTAAAGCTCTGAAATGTTTTATTTTACCCCTGAAATAGAAGATTTAGTTCCTAGCTCCACCCCCTCAGTTCAGAGATGATTAGCCTTAGCTGACCTGTTGTAACTTATGTGTGACTCCTTAACTGACCTCTTCTAATTTCTGTCTGACTCACAAGAGACAGAGCTGTGGTCTCTTTTCAAGTTTTAGAATGCAGTTAAAAGCAGAATACAAGTAAAACACAGTGTAAAGAAAACAAATCACAGTATACAAAATAGAAAAAGGCAATAAAGTAATACAAAACAAAACAAATGCTTACACATCCAGATGTTTGTTGAAGTGGGAGCTTGTTTTGAATGTGGTATTTTCTGGGATACAAACCTGTCCCTCAAGCAGGTTTTTATTAATGTCACATAGCAGGTTAAGGTATGGAGCAAGTTACAAGTGTACTGTTTGACTTTGCTTTGGGCTAGTAGGAGGTGCTAGGTAATGGTATGACTTTTATGGATAGATAGGGTATGATGGAGCATTGTAGGTATGTATTTTTTTGGGGGGGCAGGTGTTTTGTTTGTTAAACAGAAGTTAGAAGGCAGTTGTTTGTGATTCCTTGCAGATGTAGGACATGTTTATTTACTTAACAGATACAAACGTATCAAAAGGAAAGAAAACGTTCGAGGGAAAGTTGGGGTCAGGCAATAGATTAAGGGTTTTCTTCAGCTTCTTTGGTTACTGAAGTTGCATGTCAGCCATTTTAATTGGGTTGCTTAGGTAGGGGTTAATAAATTGGTGTAGTTTACCATTGTTTTCCCTTCGGGTTAATTCACTGGGATAGCCCTTGGGACAGATGGATAGGGTTAGTCATGGGGATTTGCATTTTTTTGCACATATTATAGAAGGTGCTGGGGTGGGGCATAATTTGAGGGATATTTTTGGTATGGTAGATGACAGGACAGAGGGACAATTGGGGATGCTGAGTATTTGGAGTTTCAGTTTAACACAGAGTAGGTTTAGCAGGTGCTGGAGATTAGGGTTCACTTCAACTGTGTTAGATGGCAGTGGTATTGGCGGTGCTGTCTGTTTGCTGAGGTGTATCACGTTGCATTAAGGTTAAAGGCTTGATGCAGGATTTGGGGCTCCTCTTTATATGTAAAACATATGGTAGGGTGAGGCTAGCTTACTTATGTGTGGGTTACAGCAGTTGGCGGGAAGAATTTTGGTGGGAAAGATTTAGTTATTGGTCAGGCTTGGGAGTAAGGTAAGGCAGTTCAGTTGGTCAGGAGGATGTAGCTGTGAGTGCTTCAGTTGCATGAATGACAAGGTTGAGTGAATTAATTTGGTTAGTTGGCATTGGTCTGAAGGGTCTGGGTAGTTTGAGAGTGAAAATTGGCAGACTTTGACTATTGTCAAGATGGGTTTGGTTGTAGGGATTTGGGTTGGGAAATGGAGGTCAAGAGGTTACAGTTTCTGTGGCATTTATGTTATGGCTGTATTTTAGTCATTTGAAAAGTATTTTTGAGGGTCAGCAAAGGCAAGGATGGTCATTTATGCTTATACTGGATAACTGGAGTGATGGCAGTATTCCTCTTGGACATTATTATATAGGGCTGCAGTTAGGATGATGGTAGGCATTTGCCCTTGCGTGGTTTCACATGGCATTGGGTTTAATGTTTTTGGTGTTGCCTAGGGCAGGTAATGTCCTGGGGCTCATTACAATATTAGTATTGATAGTTGGAATGAGTGAGTTGTTTGTTAATATACAGAAGTTATGCAACGGTATGGTTATGATGTTAGTACTGGAGAGGAATCATTGGTTTATTTTAACTGCTAGTCAAGTGGCGGCTCTCGCTGCTTATGACAGGGCTTTTGGGGGTTGATGATAGGGATCCAGTTGGGTTTAGAGAGGATGGGTACATTGAATGATGTTTGGCTTAACTACCCCGCCTCCATTTTTATGGGTGGTTAGGGTATTGAAATTCTGATAGGAGGGAGGGGGAACAGCCAGGTCAGGCTAGTGGGCAGAGAAGAGGGAGAGGCTTACCTCTTCTGTTCCCCCTCTGTTGTTGGATGTTCATTTCAGTGAGTTGGGAAAGGAAGGCGAGCAGTTGGAGGCTGCTTGATAGATAAAATAAGCAAGCAGAAGTAAGGACGCTGGTTATTAGTTTGGATGTTTAATTCAATAAGTGTTAAATATAAGTGAGCTGAGGTAAGGACACTGCTTATTTGGTTGGAGGTGTAATTCAATAAATGGTATATGAAGTGAGTGGTGGGACACTGCTTCATAAGTAAAGTAAGTGAGTGGAGGTATGGATGCTACTTACTGGGTCAGGATGAATGAGTCACACTGTCCTGACTTATTTGGTTGGATGTGTAATTCAATAAATGGTATATGAAGTGAGTGGTGGGGCACTGCTTCAAAAGTAAAGTAAGTGAGTGGAGGTATGGACACTGCTTACTGGGTCAGGATGAGTAAGGTCACACTGTCCTGATTAACATTAAATGAATGTTTATGCTATGACTAAAATCAGCTATACTATGTTCAGTTGTAATTAATAATTATTGGTTATCAAAGCTATGCTATGCTATGGAAGTTTAATAAAAGTCATCAAATGTCAATTGGTGTGATGTGATTATTGAAGGGGACTGGGACAAATAAGGTTTGGTAACAAGCCAATTTGTCCAGGGACATCATCAGAAGTGGGTTAGATAAATATATTAGTGGGAGCTGAGGGTGGGGGGGGATGAAAGGGTTAAATGGAAAAGAGGGATGATTGGGAGGAAATGAGGTAAGGGGTGGGGAGGGGCTTGAGGGGTGTAGCCAAGTATAACTGGGTAAGGAATCACATTTTGGCACTAACTTGCTTCCCACCCTCCCTTCCCTTTTTGGTGGATTGGGGGGGATTGTCGTTATTTTATCAGTCTTGGTAGGGCAGAGAAGAGGAACAGGCTTGCCCTCTTCTGTTTCCCCCTCTGGTGTTAGATGTTCATTTCAGTGAGTTGGAAAGGAAGGTGAGCAGTTGGAGGATGCATGATAAATAAAATAAGCAATCGGAGGTAAGGACACTGCTTATTGGTTTGGATGTTTAATTCAATAAGTGGTATATGAAGTGAATGGTGGGAAACTGCTTCATAAGTAAAGTAAGTGAGCGGAGGTATGGACGCTGCTTACTGGGTCTGGATGAGTGAGGTCACGCTGTCCTGATTAGCATTACATAGATGTTTGTGCTATGATTAAAATCAGCTATACTATGTTCAGTTGTAGTTAATAAATATTGGTTATCAAAACTATGTTATGGAAGTTTAATAAAGGTCGTCAAACGTCATTCGGTGTGATGTGATTATTGAAGGGAACCGGGACAGATAATTGGGTGAATTGTAAAGTGACATTTTTACAGAATGCAGTTTGTACTTGAGAACTGTGTTTCTGCAAAATGTGAAGGGGAAGGAGGAAAAAAGAAATTATGGACTATTTTAAACTGGTAGAATAATTGTAAAGTATAATTTTTCAATGTATCACTAATGTTTAGAAGGTGATGAATGAATTAAAGATGTAACTGTAAGTAAAATTTTCTCTTTTTTTCTTTTATAATATGTGCTTAATAAACTTAAAGTAACCTGCATGATATAGTGTAAAGCAGATCTGTGCAGTATGCAGAGGTACTTTAAATGTGAGGTTGAGGTAGGAGGCCTTATCAGTGGCTGTTGTTAATGCCAGTGATGTTAAAGTAGGAATGTACGTTTTCATCTTTTTCCCAATTGTAATGTATCTAGACTTTATATTGTCACAATTCAAAGGCTAGATATAAGCAGCAAAATGCTGGATCTTGGGTTGCTAAGGGGAGATGTCGAAGTAACCTGATTTTATGTATGTATTAATTTACAGTGGCTCCCTTGATGGTATGCAAATATACACTAATATCATGTAAAATGATAGTTCCTCTGTAGCCAAGATGAGTAGTGTTATACAGTAATTGAAAAGACATTAGCTTTCTTTGTAATCCATCAGCAGAGTACTGCCTTGGCAAATGTAAGGCCTGCAGTTAATTTATCAGGAAATGAATGAACCATGACCTGTAAGGCATCCGTTAGGATAAACATTGGAATTAGTACTTAATAGGAGAATCAACAAGTACCTCAGTGAAAATAAATGAAGCCTGTTATATTGGAGGGAGTACAAGTAGATTTCCTTAGTAATAACAACCACTACAGTATAAATCATAATAATGCAAAATCTATTCATTTAATGGTGGACAGGGCACTTTTTCTTAAGGCTAAAAGTTAGTAATTTGAGAGCACGCATGTTATTTTTCACTTTAGGGAGGGAATATGAGATAGCATAAGAAAGGATGGAACACAGGCTTTAATATGCATTTTCAACATGAATAAATCTAACTTTGGAATGGGTGATGCCTGTGAGCGTAGCTGTTTGTGTAGAGCATTTGTCTAGATATGGAGAGGTAACTCACCTTTTTGGAAAATGTTTATTGCTTGAATGTGTTTGCTGTGAGTTAAATGGGGTTGGGGTTAAGATGAAAATGTACATATTTTTTAATGTTTTATTGAAATAAAAAGGTTTATGAAAATGTGACATGGGTCTAAATAGAGACAAGAAGCTGTAATTGTATATACGATCAGCCTTTCAACCATTAATGAATGCATGAAAGTCATAAGTTGGAGACATCTATACAACAAACTGTCATGTAGAATATGTGAAGGTGATATCATTTTATCAGAATAACTGCCTTATCATTTGGATGTGAATGGCAGTGTAGGTATAGACAAGAATTAAATAGTATTGAATTTTATTGAAAAGTAGACAGTAAAAATTGCAATGTTACAGGAGACACACTGAGAAATAAAAATGTGAATTTTGATAGATGAGGGGTACAAAAAGGAAAACAAGGGAAGATTTGTGGTAATAAGTGGTTATTGGCAGGGGAAAATGATTACTTTGGCATGTGTTTATATTCTACTTAAAACTACTATTAAGGAGTTCAAGAGAATTATGTGAGAGATAATCTCTCACAGATTCATGGGTGGGGACTGGAACCTGATATGCAACAGTGAAGATGTATTGGGGGACCTAGAAAGGAACATATAACAAAAGACTTAGATTTTTGAAGAAATGTATGCCAATATTTGGAATGGAAGATGTGAAATTATTAGCAGGAACCTAAACAGCATTTATATATTATTCTGCAAGGTACTATAACTAGGCTAGACTGGACAGAAGTCATATTTCACAGGAGCATGAGCATTTAATTGAACATTTTAAACTGCATGCAGTAACTATTCCAGGTCATGCAGCAATAAAGATAAGATAAAGATGCAGGGTAGTCAACTAAAAATGAGAGACTGGCGCTTCCTACATACCTGTTAAACAGAGAGCATTTTAAGGAAGGGGTAGTGGAAGTAATTCTAGAAGTAGTAGGGTATGTACAGATTTCTTCAGAAGGAATAGCCAAGGAGCAGGGTAAAATGAAAATGTAATTTAAAAATGTGATAGAATGAGAGAGAAAGAGATATGGGAAAGAAGTAAGTTATTATTTAATGGGATTATCAAAGGTTAAAATATTGCAAAGGAAAAGGAAACTTAGAGAACAAAATGGGGAGCAAAGGTTGGGTGGTAAAAGGAAAATGAGAAAGTATTTGGATAATATGCTTGAGTTTAGAAAGATAACTGTCAAGCAAGTATTTTTACAAGGGTCTATGTTAAATGTTCGAACATCCAAAATGTCGAACATTACATGGTCGAGACCAAATGTTCGATATTTGGATGTTCAAACATAAAAAAAAAAAAAAACAAGAAAAAAAGAAAACACAGAAAAAAACACTTTAACAGTGTAGGCAGGGGGTCTCGACCATGTAACGTTCGAAATTTTGAGTGTTCGAAAATTTGACAGGTACCCTTTACAACAACCCCAGAGCCCAGAACTTAGGCAATAGAAAATTGAAAGGGGGTGTTTCCAAATTTAGTGAGCCTATGACTACAAAACTAACTAGAGCTCCTAGGTATTAGGGATATTTCAGAAATTTTATGAAAATTTGTACAGAGTCGAGGAATGGGGACCCAAGAAAAAAACACAAATGGAAATAATTATGGAAGACTTAAATTTGCCAAGGTTAGAGGAAGATGTAACTCAAGAACTAATAGCTAAGATGAGGATGAGATAAAAACAGTGATGAATAATCAATCAATAGGGATGTCTCTGGGAACAGATGTTATTTCTGTGCAGGTTTGGAAGTTAAGAGGGAAAAACATGACAAATGTTTGGAAGGTTTTGTTTAACAATATTGTAAAAGCAGGGACAGTATCAGCGCCTTATAAGAAAGCTGTGGTGGCTGTACTACTCAGAGAGGACAAAGGCCCTTTAAATACATCATCATGTAGACTAGTTTCAATTCTGACCCATGATTATGAAACATTTGTGTCCATACTAGCTAAGAGAATGGATAATGTATTGCCAAAATTGATACATAGGATCGGTGTGGTTTTGTGGAGGGGGAGGCAAATATTTAATAGCATTAAAATTAACAGAACAATGATGATTCAAAGGAAGCAGATTACAAGTAGACCCCATTATTTGTTATATTTGTCTTCTAGGGTAGAACACTGATCTTCCTGGACCTTTTTCAGACTTAGCCCGGGAAGGATGTCTGGTTAAGTGACTTGCTCAGAGTCATACAGTTAGGCAATGAAGGCTGATGAAATCAAACCTTGCACCAATGGACCAGAGGAAACGTCTCATTAACAGCTCCTTAATCTGCTAAGCCAACTGCCTGACTATCCATTGTTGGTGGTTGTTAATGTAGAGAAGGCATTCAATAGTTACCAGGGGTTTTATAACAAGACTCAAGATGAGAAGGTTCCTTTTTGACAAGGTGTGCTTGAACACAGATCCAGGCAAGGGTGTCATCTTTATCCTTTTTTATTTATCTTACACTTAGAGCCATTTACAAAGAAAATAAGTATCTCACAAATGGTAACAATTTTAAATAGTGGGACACATTAGAGCAAGTACAAAAGCACTGAGACTGAATGGCCATAAAAATGGACTTAAATATACCAAGTCCGAGATGGCCATTTCCTGAAATAGTCCTTTTTCTCTAAGTTATGGCAATTTCAAATTGGTATATATAAGTTCAGGGAGCATTCCACATTGGGGTTCAACAATACCTATATTTATGGGGATCTGATAAGATAAAGTATTTATGTATTTGAATTAAAAAGGATTATATTATAGCAGCTAAAAGTTTGGAAGCACTTGACTTACATATACCAAGTCCAAGATGGCCATTTCCTGAAATAGTCCCTTTTCTCCAAGTTATGGCAATCTCAGAATTGGTATATATAAGTTCAGGTAGCATTCCATATTGGGTGGTGCATGGGGTGCTTCCCCCCTGCAAAAAGAAAGTTTAAAGGTGAAGAGTGGTGTTTGAAATTGCCTTTTCTCTTCATTTTACTGCCTTTTTCTTTTTTCAGTTGTTTGGCACTCAGCATTACAAGTGCTGACATTTCAGTAGAGAGCCCTCATAAATTAAGGGTATAAATTGTATGACACTCAAGAAAAAATGTATCTTATTTGCAAGATGACATTACTTTGTATTTGATCGATTCAAAAAATGATATTTCAATGTTGTTTATCATTTTCAGACAGTTTTCAATTTTTTTTCAGGATATAAAATAAATGAAGGTAAAACAAGGACTATAGCAGAAACGATGTTCCCACAAATGAACTGGTTCAACAATACCCATATTTATGGAGACTTGATAAGATGAAGTATTGGATTAAAAGGATTCTATCATAGCAGCTAAGTACATGTAGGAAGAGGATAAATTAAATATAATACAAAAACTGAAAAGTTGGAAGCACTTATCTATGGATATTGATAGTGAGGTACAACACTGAAAATGAGTCCAGTCTCTTTGATATTGATCCAAGTCAGGTATATTTTTTCAACTAGAGGAGAATCCATGGACCATAATTAATAAAGAATTGAATGAATTTATTTGAGAGGGAAAGAGGATGAATATTAAGGGGAAATAAGTTGTCTCCTCAAACAAGGTAGTTTAGGATTACTAGAGTTGAAGTGATACTTTAGAGATCAAGTAGAAAACTGCAAATCAAAATGGAAAGAAATGATTTTGAAATGGGGGGGTCACATAATAAGGAGAGAATAGGATGTTTGGGTGTGGGCACTTAAGGAGAATAGTAGCAATCATATAGGATTTTATATCTCAAAAGTAGTCGAACATATTTTGAGAATTAAGTAAACATGGGCATGGAAATAGTAGATTTTACCAATATGGATGACTACAAGGAGGGGCACAGAGAATGGACAAGAGGAAGCTGGAATTTCTTAGGCAAAAGTGAACATAGGAATTAAGGTACTGGAGTAAATAACTGGGGAGGGAAAAGTCACACAGTGGGCTGAGGCTAAGCAGAAGTTTGGACTGTAGGTTGGAGACTGCCTTCCCTGTCAGGGATTGATAAAATAAAGGCACAGAGAAAGGGATAGTGGAATGTTAAATGAAAGATAAGCTATGGTTGAGCTTATAGCTGAATCTAGAACAGAAGCTGCAGTAGGAAAAGGAATAATTAGTAGGGCATCTAAAATAATGTATAATAACTATAAGAATCAATCAGAAGTTAGAAAAGGCTAGGAAATTAGAATGGAAAGGAAGTACAGAAAAACAGTAGGAGATATCTGTATGGCTCCCAAATATGCAGTGAAATCTTGAAGGCTTATGATTTTTGCAAGGAATTGTTTGTATAGGTATTTTTATACCCAAGTAGACTTTAGAAATTTTTCAACAGGTAGACAGGAAGTGCAGTGAGAAACAGAGGGTTACCTGGGAGGGTCTAGGACTCTTGCACGAACACACTTTTTACTGAATCACAGATGGGCGGGCATACTTACGCAAAAATGCTTTTTAATTAAGCAGCATTTTGCATAAGTATGCCTGTTGTGTAGGTCATACTACGGTGGTGCGGATAAGGGAAAATTCCCTATTCCCCACTGTAGTGCAATCTCAGAGTGAGAATATTAAAGTGGGGGGTATGTGGGTACAGCCCCCCACATGGGGCTTGGCCCCCTGCATAAAAGTAGATTTAATGTTTAGTTTTTTAACACAGTTTAGCGAAAAAGCTTTTGTTAAAGTGTGTTTGGTGATAGTGGATTCGGACTGTTGAACCTTCGTCCAACAGTCCTAGATCCACCTGGGACCACATTTTTTGGTAAGGCAGTTATTTGATAGATTTTAGAAATTCCCTACCGGGTACTTTGTCAGAAATATTGGGGGAGCAAATTATTTTGACTAAGGAAATGATTCTTTTTACGTTTAGTACTGTTAACCATCAAAAAAGCAAATACTACAAAATGGAAATAAAACACAAAAACAATTGTAACAGAATTATTGAATGTTGTAAATGAAATAAAATAATCAGAGGTAGGATAGTTAGAAAATGGTAGGAGAAAATGGGTCTATATTAGATAATCGAACTTTTAAAAGTTCGAACACCATATGGTCGAGACCATATGTTCGAACTCTTAAAAGTTAGAAAATCAAATAAAAAAAAAAACAGAAACAAAAAACTACCTGAAAGCTTAAGCAGGGGAACAAGACTCCATGCACCCCCCACACCCCCCGCTGTTTAAATATACCAACTCCGAGATCGCACTACAGGATGTAGGGCAGCTGGTCAAATGACCAGCAAGATTGACATCCACAATATCCATATTATTACATCGAAATATGTAACATCAACATATTCTTTGCATGCTATGAGGATTATCCCAGAGTGGACTAAACCAAATGGAAGTGTTTTTACAGGAGGGATAAGCCCCCTGCACTCCCACATCCCCTGTTAATTATATATACTAACTCTGATATCTTACAATCCCCAGGTAAAGGGAATATCCCCATACCCAAGGTTTGCTGATCTTGCATATCTGTCAGCCATCTGTTGCAGTTGAACTTGACCAAACAAATGAAATAGCTATATCTGTCTGTCTATATACACACACATATGTATGTATATGTGTATATATATATATATATATATATATATATATATATATATATATATATATATATATATATATATGCACACACACACACACACACACACACACACACACACACACACAAGTGTGTGTGTGTGTTGTTTTTTGTTGTTTTTGTGTTTTTATGTCAGGGGAGGGTTGCGTATTCTTTTTGGATTGTTATTTTTGATATTATGGGTGTCGTTTTTTGGGGTTTTTTGCAGTTTCAATCTAGTCTCGAGCTTCTAAAATGAATATATATATATATATATATATATATATATATATACATATGGTCTATATCAGATAATCAAACTTTTGAAAGTTCAAACACCATATGGTTGAGACCATATGTTCGAACTCTTAAAAGTTTGAAAATCAAAAAAAAACAGAAGAAACCTACCTGGAAGCTTAAGGAGGGGGGCAAGCCCCCATGCACCCCCCACTCTTTAAATATACCGACTCCGAGATCGCACTACAGTGCAGATAATGTGAAAACCTCCATTGCCGCACTGTACGGGGATCTCTGTTGAAACATTCAAACTTTTAAAAGATCAATCATAAGGTGTCGACCATATGACGTTTAAACTTTTAAAAGTTTGACAATGTGATAGGAACCCCTAGAAAACTGCATAGAAATAAATGGATTCTTTGTGAGCAATACATACAGAATAATGTCCAGTAGTAGGAGGAGTAGGAGCATAGTGGCTTTAGGCACTAGGGAACCCTGCGGTCACTGGAGGCCCCCTGATACTGGGGCCCCACAGTCAAAGCAAGTTATCTTATTTTGATATTTTATAATGTTTGTCAAGCCAACAAAAACTAGTACAGTAGTCTTGTGTACTTAATAAACCAAATGGGTAAAAATATTTTTGATTTATATCTCCTTTAAAATGTAAAGATGTCACTAGTTTATAATTGTGTTTTGTCAAGTTTCATGAAATTTTTTTACCACTGACATAGTGCCCTTGACCTAGTTAATCCTGCTTTCCAGCATTCTCATCAGTGAAATTATAATTGTGGCCAGCTTTAGTCACCTGCATAATATTCATGGCTGCAGATGCCCCCGCCCCTTGGTAATCTTTGACTGTACTAGGACCCCACAAAAGATGTTGCTGGTTGGGGAAAAGTGTAGAGAAAAAAAAAGATTATTCATTTTCTGATTATGGTGTTTATCTGAAAAAGGGTTAAGCTAAAGCCAGCAATCAGTGAAATGAACATGAGCAATGTAAGTGCTAAAGATCAGCAGGCCATAGTGGCCAAGCTCGGTGCTTATCTTGGATTTTTAGAAGAGACGAAGATTCTTTTCTTCAGCGATGGTTTTCTCTTTTAAGAGTTGTATAATTACTGGCAGAACAATGGATACTATAAATCTCTAATTCTTTGTGTAATAATTTTGGACAAAGGTAAAAATAATAGCAACATAAAGGCTCAGGAGCATTTTTAAAATATTACTGTTGTTCACTTTAAAAGTTAATAGAATAACATATTTTGCATCATGATGCACTTTTTTGGACAATATGAAATATGAAACTCTGATGTCTGGATTGATTGGCTGTCTGTATTCTGATTTACCAGCAAATGGAACTTTTTTTAAGAGACAGAACAATATTATGAGCAAAATTAGGGATGTTCTGTGAAATCCAAGACAATAACAATATGAATTACTACTCAGTGAGGTAAGTAAAAGTGACTTACCCCTGCTGTTGTTGACAACTGCTAAACAGCAGTCACTGATCTGGTGTGGCAGTACCAGTGTTACACAATGTATTATTTGCTGAAATCAGTGCAAAATTTGTGTGTGTGTGTGTGTGTGTGTGTGTGTGTGTGTGTGTGTGTGTGTGTGTGTGTGTGTGTGTGTGTGTGTGTGTGTGTGTGTGTGTTGCAATGTAAGAGTAATAAGCTGGCTATGATTTATTTTACTTTCTAGTACAAACATCATCATCATTGCTGTTACTCTTGTGTGTGGGGAGAGGACATGTTTGCAATGTATTTAAGAGTAACAAGCTGCCCATATTTTCCCTACTTACCATCATAAACGTAGACCTTACACATGTTAGCTGACTATCATTGCTTTGGCACAAAGAGGACATGTATGAAAGCAACAGTCATTGCCACTGTGACACAGTGAGTATCATTGTCATTTCACAGTAGTTTACTCTGGTTGAATTCTTGGTTATGTTTTTTCTCTCTGGAGTATGCATACCCCCACTGTCTTCATATACATCTATCCACGTGTACTGGTTAACTCCACCACCTCAAAAACATGTAGCAGGTTTAATGGAATTCCTTTAGTTTCTGTGAATGTGAATATGTAGTGTGTGAGAATGTGTGTGTGTGTGTGTGTGTGTGTGTGTGTGTGTGTGTGTGTGTGTGTGTGTGTGTGTGTGTGTGTGGGTGCGTGTCTGTGTATAAAAAATTATCTCTGATTTTTATCTGTGCAGAAACACAAAATAATGCAAGGCAATACTTAACACTTCTGGGTAGCAGTACAAATGTAGTTAACACGTAATTACATTTCAAAAGTAAGGCATAAAATACATCACAGAACATTCAAACATTTAGAACTTCTAGGAGTCACACACATCCCAGACTGTATACATTACTGTAATCATTATTTTTGTCACTTTCCTTGCAACCACACATTAGCCACATGTAATACAGGTAACAGCCTTTGGGGTCAGGGGTGAGGAGTGAGGAGGCATGGTATGTGTATATATATATATATATATATATATATATATATATATATATATATATATATATATATATATATATATATATATATATATATATATATAAAACAGCAGTCACTTGAAATACATGACTGTGGACATTGGGACCTCTGCTTTCACCTCAGTCTAACACCAGAGGGATGTACATGGAGTGACTGAATTTCTTTGGGGGGAGGTAGGAAGGCAGGCAGTATTCCCAGATAGGATTTGTGTATCCTCACAATGATTGTCTTGTTAGTTTATTGTGAGCTACTTTTATCATTTTTTAACATTAAGCTAAGCATTGGGCACAGCTTATGTCTTCCTTGAAATCCTGATGTCTTAGTTCATACTAGCCATTGAATTAGAAGGTTGGGAAAATTCTCAAAAATGCATCACAGACATCTGTAACCCTATGACTTCTGGGAGGTCCATCCTAAATGGTTATTACTGTGCTGTCTTTGTCAGGAAAAATGTAAAACTAAAGTTGAACAGCAACACTGAATTTCTACAATTAATTATAAATTCTGTTCAAGCCATCATCAAGTGAAAAAGATGTGTAAAAATAAAAAATGTTTAAAATGCACTTTTCAGTATATAGCAATTCATAGTTTCTTGAAAAAGCCAACGAGTAAGACAAAATGTGAGAAAAGGAAGAAAATGTTCATGGTGTGGGGAAGCCTGAGATGGTAGGAAACCAGAAAACCAGAGGGGAGAACTGGAGGATGCGTGTGCGTGGGGGGGGGGGGGGGCACCATTTCACCAAAGTCCATTCCTGTTCATAGAGTTGTTGTAATGTGTCATTGTTGCAACTAAATGCCAGTAACTGTGAATGTCCATCCATGAGAAGGGCTTACAGAGAGTGGTACAGAGGCCTGTGTTAATGTAAGAGCATTGTAGCTACAATTCAGTATGTGCAAAGTACTCCTAGCAGTATGAACTAACAGGTTCCTTAGGAGGGGTGGCAGTGCCAGGGAGATAATTAAGCTGGAAGTGTTCTGGGGCCCCAACTTGACATTTGCTGGGGGCCCCAAAATGATAACACATGCCCTGAGGAGGAGTGTAAATTCAAAGAAGGCAGAACTTGAACAATCAATATAATTTTAAACTGAAAAATAATTAAGACAGAAATCATATTTGTATAAGATGACAGGTGACCTCTCTTTGGCATACAAGGTGATCATGGAACCCACCTTGATGGGACTGCTGCATATCTGTAACTCAAGCTCCACTTGAGTAACTCACATGCGTGGGCTCAACCTGTTCTGTGACATCAACAGGACTTGTTGGTAGGACAGATTTGTGCCCCAGAGACTCCCCAATCTGTGGAATAGACTCCCTCTCCACGTCAAGCAGAGTACCTCTTGACCCCTTTTAAGTGCAACCTGAATAACTGGATGGGAAACAGAAAATACACCCCTGGGATTCCACCTGTGTCCCTGCTGGACAGGGGCATCAGGTGCTGACTTGTCTAAGCATGGGATAAACTCTTGGCTAGGCTTATAAGGGCCTCAGGGCCAATAGCCTAATAACCTACTATGATCCTATGTATATTCATGTCACAATGTAATACATGATTGATGATAAAGGTGTTTAAAATATTTATACAGCTTTTGATTTTGCAGTATCCACTTTTTTATTCTTGTTATGGGAGAGCTGGCATATATCCATTTACTATTTTATGCATGTGAGTAGCACATATCAAAAACTTATCTGCCAAGATATATCTCTTGTGGTTCCTGTGCTAAAGCTGTGCATGAAACACAGGAAGAACATAAATAACATATTCCCTAAACTACACAATACATGACATATCAGTTTCTTGCAGCCTTTTCTCATAATTAGTTAGGTAAATATTCTCTGGAATTCAGAAACATTTCCCACATTGTGATAAGGAGTTTTGTACAGTAAGTGACCACAAGCACAGAATAGGCTAATGGCAGTATGACATGATAATGAGAACCATAATTAAAATGAGTATCTCAGTGAACAGAAATGAGGTTACACAATAAGGCAGAGTGATTCAGAAATATAAATATACCATGACTAGAGGTCCTAGCTTCACAGAAACGGCAGACCAATTCATCGAGGTATATATATTGTGACTAGAGCTGCTAGCTTTAGAATTAATGACTGCAGTAAAATGCTGGAGTTGCAGGAGGTGAATCATGGAATGACATATGAAGTAACTACAGTATTAACAAGGATGGATAGCCAACAGGCTATACTCAGCACTGGAAGTTGTGGTGTTGCTAGTTGTCACACTTGATGGTACCATGTCATCTGTCTGTTCCTAATACAGTATGTCCTCCATGACACTGAAATTGTGGACCACTGTTGTGTGGATAAAGTTATGATGCAGGAGATGGTCAAGATGTGTCATCCTTATTTGCAGGTCAGTGGGATGCATGGAGTCAAGGTATGTGTGGCTTTGCAAATACCAGCTACAGAGCCCATTTAGTGACCAATGGGGGACCTAGTGGGTGTATCCCAGACATCTACATCAAGGATAATACAGCAGTTCCTCAATGCCATGCTACAGCATGTGGGAAAGTATATGTGGTTTCTACATGCCACAGCGAACAGAGCTTACAAAATGCAAGCTTTTTATGACATAGCCCATGTCCCTAAGGTACTGGTGAGTGTAAACTGTACCACACTGTAATGAAGGCAAAATCTGGAAAACAGGAATAAGGTATATTAACCACAAGGGTTTCATACCATCTGCTACCAGGTGTTTGTAATGCCTGTGATATAATATACAATGTGTTTGCAGGCCACATGGATAGTACAAATGACTCATATTTATGGGGCATGTGTGACCTATATCATTGATTTATGCAGGGTAATTTTACCCAGGGACATCTTATTGGTGATGCTGGATGTGTCATGGAGCCAGGATTAATAACACCTATCAGAAATACCCAGACTATGGAAGATGGTAACTTTGCCTTGTCACAAACCTGAGTCATTATTTAATATGTTTTTGGCTGCTGAAGACCTTAGTCCACTGCTTGGGTGTATTTGGGATCAGGCAGTGCCCTGATCATGGCACATGTAGTAAGATATTTTCAATCTGTACTATGTTACATAACATAATTTTTCACAAGCAGTTACACCAAAGCAGACACATGCAGGAGGAAGAAGTCATGCATCCTGCCATGGAGCATATACTCTTGCAGGTTATCATCCACACCCTGAAAACACTTACTGTTTCAGCAAGGACTTTTGGTATTCCTAGTCTGTCCCTCTATCATGTCTGTGCACATTGCTGGGTTGTAGACTTAAAGACAGCTAGGTCAGCTGGGGTCTGGTACCCATGGAATGTGCAACCACTTGCACAACATCCAACACTGTCTCTTTGTGCCCAATAAAGTTTGTAGCAAACAGTGAGGACTTTTCTTCAGAGTGAGACATCCCTTCCTATGTAGATAGTTCTGTGACGTCCAGTCCTCTGTCATTTTGTGAGTCTGGGTTGGGTTCCAGTCATAGACTGCTAATATCACTATATATGCAGGCAGATGCAATGGCTGCACATACAATCAGAACCAGGTTTAGGGAGGATGTGCCTCAGTCATACTGCAGATACATCCTTAACTAGAAGGAAGAGATGCATTGCTGCTACAAACTATGTCATGCAGGTACAGATAGATCTATTACAGAAATGTTTCCTTGGAGCCGTAAGGTGTGTGTATACTTTCTTGTCAGAGGAATACATAACAATCTGTACTCTAGCTAGCATCATAATTAAGGCACATATACGTAAGCAGTGCTAAAATTTCTCCCACATATTTTTTATCCACCTGTACTACATTATATAGGTGTATCCAGCAGTAATATGTACATAAAAAGCCACTCCAGTGGCATAGACAGATAAAGCCCTGACTGCAACCTAACCAACCTGGATTTGATAAGCATCCCAGGTGACTGATGGAGTGGTAGGGTATGGTATGGGTATCAAAATCCTGGAGGGGGGAGGGTGATAAGTGGGCATCTCCAGACAATCTTTGGTGGAGGCTGGGGACATCACCCAAGAAGACACAGTCAAAAGAGGGCATTGGGCTTAGCTAAGCTTCTGTAGATCCCACAGTTTGTGCACCCCCAGACTGTATTATGCTGCCACAGAAAGGGAGATGGGTGTAACATTGTAGCAAAAGTAAGACCCCCCCCCTACATGGAAGCTCGGATGTTCTAAGCTCCATTGCCTGTGATCCATGACCAGTTCTTGCAATTACCAGAATAGGTCCAGGGGGCATGGAGTAGCTGGTTAACCTGGCACAGATGGGGCATAAAGGTCAGGCTGGTAATAATGATGGAAGGGTGGGAGGAAAAAATCAGAAAACAAGAAGGGTCCTTACTTCCCCCCAACCCACAGGAACAAAATATGCATAAACTGGCAGTAAACAGGTCTGCTGTGAGTGGGGTTATCCTGCTCATGACCCATGTAGAAGCATGGGTAAGTGACCTATGCACAGCCTCCGATAATCTAATCAATGTACAACAGATACTTGTATAACTAAATTACTACCATGGTTAAATTTCACAAGCCAGTTTATTAATAATAATACATGATGTGGAACTGTACTGCAGCACTTTTCACAGACTGCATCCTTCCATGGCAAGGTACCTCCCATGATGCTTGAAACACCTCACAGGACAGTATATGAGTACAACTCTAACTTGTAACAGTAACAAACATTTCAATAAGCAAAGTAACAATGCAGTCATAAGCAAACGTTTTATGGGAAGGCAGTGAGTAATGATAACCTTTGAGTTGCACTTACCTTATAAATAAGCAGCCTTCAATAATGAAAGTTGCTGCTTTCTTTCCATAAACTAGGAGATTGCCTGCTTGTATTTTTTGATAACACAGTGAGGCTCATGGTGTCTGATGGGGTTTATAATGAATAATTCAAAGCTTATAGCATGAAGGTTATGCAAATATTACTGAATATATATATATTTTTTGTTTTTCTGCATTTGTTACCTGTTGGACAAGTCACAGTAAGAAGCTTTGTCAGTGTCATGCACTCACATGACTAACATGAACAACTGTGAGATGCACTGGGGATGAATAAGCTGGTCAGTAACCATTATGGGGACATGTTGAAAAGGATTTTACTTTTGTATCTGATGAAAATGCTAAAGGGCCAAAACCACTGTCATAGTCAGACACACACACCTATTGCTCATGTTGCATGCCAGAATCTACACTTAAGACCACCCTGCCACTTTAAAATGTTGTGTAATAAATCATTCTCACATTACCACAGTCTCTCAAACCAGATGCACTGTGGTACATGGCACATGCCAAATAAGAAATAGGCATGAGCGCAAGAGGTCTGCCATAGTTCTCTGGAATGCAATCTGCTGAATGGCTATGGCTTCCAAGGATCATAGGAAGTTATTAGGCTATTGGCCCTGAGGCCATTATAAGCCTAGCCAATAGTTTAGCTCATGTTTAGACAAATCAGCACCCGACTCCTTGACTGTAGAAGGGCTCCACAGTGGTATAGCAAAGAAAGCCACATTTTTCCTAGAGAACACTGGGAATGCCTGACTGGTAACTAGTGGATACCTAGCATAGTCTTGCCAAAGTGGTGTCTGATGCCACTGGTATTCCCCACTTTGGAGAACAATTACCTCAGGAGCCCCCAGCTAGACCTTCTTAGCTAATGGAGGTCACAGAAAGGACACCTAAAATGTATTCTAAATAATCTGCCTTGTCTGCAGAGTCATATTGTTTTTCTAACTTATAAATAAGTTTTAGTATAAACATATAGTTTAATGATCTTTTTATTTATTTTTTTCTTCTTCTAGCTCAGGAGGCTGTATTGGAGAATAGCCTTCAAAATCAGAGATGAAAGGAGAGGCTTTCTAGGTACAGGGGTGTATGTTATTTCATTTTATATGTTAATTATAATTGCATTCAGAGTATTTTATATGTATGTCAGCAGTGTGCAAGAGTGTGCCCCTGTAAAGTTAATATTGACTAACAGTATGTTGGGTACATGTATAGCACATATTCTGAATCTGTAATATAGAGTTATTGAGCTTATTAAAATGTTTGCCTCTGCAGTGTTATCGTATACATGCTAGATTTAGATGTGTTGATGAGAACAGTAATCACCAAATAAAATGTGTGCCAGTGTCATCCACTGAATTGATTAATAAAAATGTTAAATACTTTGGTTCCTATTTCTGTAAAGGACTTCATCAGAACACCAAAATAATGTGACCATTTTTATATGTACCATAGTTCATCATATGACCACACCACATGACCTTAAGAAAAACTGAATATAAACCAGTAATAATAACAATAAGTCTATATAAAACAAAATTGAATTACATCTTAGCTGCATGCACTTTTAAAACACATTTTAATAGAAACATTTTTATTAAGATCAGATTTTTGAGTAGCATTTAATTCCAGTTTCAGTAGCAACTCCCTGTACTTGACTTTGTATTCCCAGTTACCCACATGTACTAGTGAAAGTTTCCCAGGTGTAAAATATATAACGCTCTCAAAAGTTTAACACATATAAATGTTTTACTTACCGCATTCATAAATCCCCTGCTTCAGTTGTCTTTGTGATATATAAACAGGACAAGTTACATCTTAATACATATGGTGCTGGGTTTGTTGCTGATAGAACTGATGCTTACCTGGGAACTTTTTTAGAGAAAACACATACAATACAGAAGATAATACCATCAGAAGATTTGATTGTTGTATTGTTGTTGTGTCTTTTGGCTTTTCCCAGTTAGGGTCTGCTAATGATTGGCAGTAGATTTTTACGTGCCGAGTTGCCAGCTCTGACGCACAACCTTCAATGAAGGTACGCCCATTCACGCATGTCTCCACACAGAAGACGCTCTAGCTGAGAATCGAACAGGACAACGTCGTACTGTGAGGCGACAACGCTACCGCAGCACCACCACCACAGTTATAAATTATTTAAATGTAATGCACAAAGTCTCAAAAGTTTTATTAAATTTGTTTTCCATGTTATGTAGATATGATTGTATGTGGGATAATTACTTTTTGTATGTTAAAGTATTACATCTGCTTTAGTTGCACTACATTTTCACTAAGGATTACAGAGTGTTGTCAAAGCTCCACTAATACTCTACAATTCCATTTAGAACAGTTACACATTCTAGATGATAATGTTGATACGATTAATACATTATTACTGAGGAATTTCAGCTACACAGATATAAAATGGACATGCTACTCTGAGGGAAACCTTTATTAAAAAATGTTTGCAACAATTAATAACTAAGAACATAAGAGGTATTCATATATTGAATTTATTAGGTACTAATGTTCCACATCTTATAAATAATGTTTTTATTGGTCCCCCCTCTCAGTATATCTGACCTTCTTCTTCTTCTTTCGGCTGTTCCCGTTAGGGGTCGCCACAGCGGATCATCTGTTTCCATTTCTTCCTGTCCTCTGCATCATGCTCTTTCACATCAACTGCCTGCCTGTCCTCTCTCACCACATCCATAAACCTTATCTTAGGCCTTCCTCTTTTCCTCTTACCTGGCAGCTCCATCCTTAGCATCCTTATCTGACCATAATGCCATCATTTTCGATATTAACAGTGGGAAACAATTTAGAACAATTTTCAATAGAAAACATGATAATAACACAAATACTATAGATTGCGTAACTGTGACATTAAAGACAACCCTGGAACATATAATAATTGTTGGAGTGTATAGTCCACCAAAGTTAAGTGCTGATGACCTAGAGGAATTCATACATGTCTTGGGTGAAACACAGGAGGGAAAAATAATACTGGCTGGGGACATAAATTTACCAGAAACAGACTACAATAATAATGATTCAACAACTTTAGTAAAGAAAGTATTCATAATGTATGTTCAGGAACAACAATTGTTTCAGAATGTAAAACAAAAACTTCCAGGGAACAGAACATATTAGACACTGTTTATGTTATTAAAGAAACTATTGCTACTTCATGTTAAGTTTACCACAGATGATGTGCAGTGATTATGAAGTTATAAAGGTTATTTTGTTGCTAGATAATTTTGCCAGACTGAACCCTAAACCAATGCACAGAAGATTAATAACAGATTATATGGAAGCAAAAGAATCACTATATAAAACTAGAGTGATGTGTCCAGTGGAAAAACTACAGAAGTAATATGGAAAGTTTTGAAAGAGAAATTGTTTGAATGCAAAAAAAAAAAATGTTTAAAATCAGGATCTATGCATACAAAGCCAGGATAATATATTTCCATAAGAACAAGATAATTGATTAAGGTGACAGACAAAAAAATATAAGAAGTGGAAACAGGTCAAACTGCAACTTTTGGACAAACAACTTAAGCATATGTGAGACAGGATCAAGAAAAAAATTGAAGGAAATTTATATAAAGATATTGAATATAATACAAAACCACTTTATAGATACATAAGATGTGAAAGGAGTGGAGACATATCAATTGATAAACTGTGCAGACTCGCACATTTATTCTCAGACAAAACAGATTATAGGTATATTTATGACATATTATGCAAAACAGTTTGGTTCCTCAAAGGGGTTGATAAGTTGTCCTAGTGGCATCCAGATAATCTCAGATACTGAAATCAAATTAGATTATATTGAAGAAGAACTATGTAAACTGTATCCAAACAAGGAACAGGGTGGAGATAGAATTCGTAATAATGACATGACAGCACTTCAGCAAGAACTTACAGTACCATTATATCTATTATTTACTAGGTCATATAAATATGGAGAAATTCCTAAAGACTAGAAGTATGTACTTATTAAAACTGTCTTTAAGGGAAAGGAGAGTAGGACAAATCCAGAGTCATACAGACCCTTAAGTCTACTTTCATGATGTGGAAAAGAAATGAAGAAGGTAATTTTGGATAAGTTATTGCCATAATTGAAAAGGTTTGGACATGAAACCATATATCAGTATGCATCTGTTGAAAAAAGCTCTATTGCCACCTGTAACACAATGTTCTTTAACAATATAATAACAGGTATGAATAAAAAATTGTTCTGGCAAATAATTTATATAGATTTAACTTCAGCATTTGACAAGGTCATACACAAAAACACTGATTAATAAATTAGAATAAGTAAGTATCGATGTCTCTTGATAAGATAGATAGCTGCATGACTTACAAATAGGAGACGGCAAGCATCATACAGCATTTGGACAGGTATAACTCTTGGTAATAGTCAGGGTGTCCCACAGGGCTCTGTCCTAGGCCCATACTTGTTTAGATTGTATCTTTCAGATCTATATTTTTTATCTGAAGTATTCTACAGTCTGTATGCAGATTACTTGAAATTGGGTAAACTGATTACATGTGTTACAGAGAGGGTATGTCTGTAAAAGAAATTGACTAAATTGACCATTTGGGCACATGAGAACAATATGCTGATAAATACAACAAAAACTAAGCATCTGAGGTTTGGGAGACATAAATAGAAAGGTGAATATTTAATACATCACACAGTGATTGAAACTGTAGATTTATTTAAGGATGTGGGTATATGGGTAGATCCAGCTTTTTTTCTACTTATATCAACCAATTGGTTAATGATAGTTATACAACTATAAGTTATATTAAAATAATTATAAAGTTTAAGAAATCAGAAATTATAAAGTCATTGCTTGTCAGTTACATTAGACCCAAACAAGTATGGAATAACAATATGGAAACCTTATAAGAAAACAAGTATGAGTAAACTGAAAAGAGAACAGCAGAAATATATCAAGGGCATCCATGGATGTGAAAATTTAAGTTATTATGAAAGACTAAAATATCTGAACTTCTACAGCCTCTCATGTAGTTATTTAAGAGGACGCTGTATTCATATATATAGGGCATTTGGAGACAACCACCTCTGGGAATGTTTGAGATTATCAAAAAGTAGTAGGGAATCATCAGACAACCTATGTATAAGATTCTGTAGGAATGAGAAGTGTACTAATTGGCTCTCTGAGAAAGTAGCTGATGCATGGAACAGACTACCAAATTACATTAAAGCCAACATTAGTTTAGATATTTTTAAGAACGGCTTGGACACTTATTATGGGAACATCTGTTTTGGTATATTGGCAGGCTAGAAGAGCATTAATGTCTATGCTTGAAATATTTGTATGTATGTATATCACTATTGTAAAATTAATTATAAGGTCTTGTGATATATCTTAAAAATAGTATATATTTTTATTATTATTAGTAATAAAGATGAGTATTTTGGTTACAGTATTTTAGAAAGTACAATGAAATCTTCCATAATCTCTTTAAATGCTGTTAGTAAACGTTTTCTAATCTTTACCCTTTTTGGTGGAATAAAAAATTGGCAGTTTTACAAAAGAAAAAGATAAGAGTTTTTTTTTTTAGAATTTACAAATGCAGGCCTAATAAATATAACAAATCCAAATTAAATAAAATTAGTAACACCTTAAAATCATTTATTCAGGGAAAAAAGCTTTATATGAAACAAAATTGGACAAGGATAATGGTAATAATAAAATATTTTATAATGATATCAATAAAAATCAAAAACTAATATTTGTACAGTTAGGATTAATAATAGGCTAAGTTACAACTGAACCTTTGTAGTGGATAAATTCATTAATTTATCAAAGAATAGATCATATAAAATATCTATATTTGAGTAATCAGTCATTTCTTTTGCAGATCCATGTCTTGTTTTTACTGTCTAATATGACGAATGCTTTTTCAAAAATCAAAAGTAATTCAGCTGCTGTCCCTGATAAAAATTCATTTTAAACAATAAGAAAACTAGTATACCAATATTAAGGTGTATATTTAATAACTTTTTACTGTGTGGTCTTGTTCACTCAATATGGAAATTGTCTCATATTACCAAATCTATAAAAAAGTGATAGATTATTGATGCATTAGTTTACTATCTATTCTTAGCAAATATTTTGACTATTGTATAATAAATCTTATTAATAAAAACTGTAAAGGAATAATGACTTATTGCACCACAGATTTGTTAAAGACAAATCAATTTTGTCTAATTTGATTGATATTTATGATGACATTTCAATAGCTTTAGATAATGCAATATCTACTTTAGTTATATTTTTTGGACATGGCAAAGGCTTTTGATACATTGCGTCATCCAGCAGTAATAGTTGCTTAAAAAAAATAGATGTTAATACTTATCCTATTAGATGGATTGGAAATTGGTTTATGAAACAAAACAATCTGTGTGTATTCAAGGACAATTTTCTACATTTTAACAGATCACTCTGGTGTTTCTTTTCTCAAAATAAAAAAAATAAATAAATCATTCCTTAATCCAGTTCTATGTAATATAGTGATTGCTACATTACTGATAAATAAATAATATTGGATGAGTAACTATGCTGACAATCTAAAAACTGGATTTACACTCACTAATAGTAGAGTTTTTGATAACTTAAATAAGTATTTACATGAGATAATGCCCTCAGCAAAAAACTGGCTTAAACTGCAGTTCTGACAAATGTTGTATCATGTACTTAAAAAAAAACTATAGTAAGTAAACCAGTTTGTGTTAACTCATTACCTGTTAGAGAGGTTGAGCATTATAAGAATTGATGGGTTATTCTAGGTAATGACTTTAACTTTAAAAAACATATAGACCTAGTTTGTGCCCAAGTGATGAGGCAAATTGGTGTCATGATGAAAAACCTTATAGCAAGGGATCCTATGTGCTTATTCAATTTTTATAAGGTATATATCTGGCCAATTATTGAACACAATAGTTGTTTTTGCATGTATACAAAAGGTCAACTGAAGTCACTTTACAGGATACAAAAAGTCTTCACAAAAAATGCTTTACAAAATGGTCTAAGTTATTTGCAAAGTTGTAGATTACTAAATATTTTACAGTGCATTGATACATTAGAGGCTAACTTTTTGTAACATGCAGAGTATATCATTACAAAATGCTATGGTTAACTTTACATATTGATATTAAACCAGTAACATTTTTTCTGTGTAGCAATACTTTCACATTATGGTTAAAAAGTAGAACCTTTAGGAGCTTTATCTTTATAACCGTTAAGATACCAATTGTCACTGAGGTGGTGGTGTTGTGGTAGCATTGTTGCCTCACAGTTAGATGTTGCCCGTTCGATTCTCAGTGAGAGCGTCTTCTGTATGGCGACATGCATGAGCGGGCGTTCCTTCATTGAAGGTTGTGCATTAGGCCCGGCAAGCCAGCACGTAAAACTCTACTGCCAATCATTAGTGGACCGGAGTTCCACTGTGGCGACCCCTAACCGGGAAAAGCCGAAAGAAGACTTTATTGTGGAACAAATTGTCTTTATATATATTAGATGTTCCAAGAGTTTATTAGACTTCAAAATAATCTTGATTACTAGTTTGGTGATAGAGTCTGTGACCCATATTTGGTGGCAGTGGTGTTTCTTAAAGGTCTTTAATCTAAAACTCTGCCATACTTTAAACTTGTGAAAATTATATATGACACCTCTAATTTGAAAATTAAAGTACCTATTGCAACCAATAACTCAAGCATACCCTTGCATACAAATACATGCAGTATCACTGATAAACTTACATTGGTAACAGGAACCATATTCTTTACTTGGTCAGTAGCATTATTTTTTTATTACATCCCATATTATGTGTTTCATTAAGTTTTTGCGTTTTTTATAAGCAAAACAGTATCCCCTCCGAAAATAACACAAAACAGACTGAAATTAATACTAATCTCCAATTCTTCCTAATTATGATTTTTAGTCTTTTATGCTTGTTATTATAAGTTAAAACAATTGCATGCAGATGTTTCTTCTATTTACAAGCCTTCACCCCCCTTGGATTAATTACTCTAATAAAAGTATGAGAAAGAATAAGGGGCAATCTGTTGCCCTGTGTGTCAAAATTTCTTTGACTATATTGTTTAATTCACTGGGCTACTCCCTTTCTTGAAACATTTCAGATGTCTTTCTTACTTCAGTCTGAAACGTTTCTTCATTGGATACCAGTCTTGATAATCATTTGATTAGACCCTTCTTCTGTTCAATGGGGTGATTACTGGAAAAATGTAAGAAACTATTGAAATATATTGGTTTCCAATAGATATTAGAATTGTGCACACTATTGCCATGTCTTTTGAAATATTAAAATCTTAATAATTAATATTGTTTTTCTCAAAACAATATGTGAAACTTAAGAACTCAGTGGTACTTGCTAAATAAATAAAAAATATTTGATCCCACCTCATTGCCATCTTCAATATTAAAAATGTCATCCGGGTAGTGAAAGTAATGTTTTAAAAGCCTCTGAAAGTGACAATCCATAACATAAATTATTTATGTATACCACAGCATCATATTGGTGTGAACCTCTAGAAACCATTAACACACCTTTTATTTGGTATAAAAAATTTACCCTTGAAAAATATAAAATTGTTATTGAGTATAATGGACATAATGGCACACAACATATTAATCTCAACACTGGTCAAATGTTTATCATGGGAGATAGCTTCAATAAACCATTCAATATCCTTATAACATGGAATAAAAGAAAAGAGCTCCATAACATTACTGGTTACAAGCAAAGCTTCCTCATTAAATTCAAAACATGGTAGATGTTGTACAAAATACCACAAGTCCATCAAAAATGCTCTTAGCTCTTAAAATTTTTTTTACGTTTGTTGTCCACAAAACTTGTTTCTTTCAGTCAGTGAACCACTAGTTGTAACAATAAATGTAAATAGGGATAGTCCATGTTCTCATGAATTTTTGGGATCC
Organism: Protopterus annectens; assembly: GCF_019279795.1. Classification (NCBI taxonomy): domain Eukaryota; kingdom Metazoa; phylum Chordata; order Ceratodontiformes; family Protopteridae; genus Protopterus; species Protopterus annectens. Next base: position 414,185,198 of record NC_056749.1, read on the forward strand.
CAAAAATAGGAATCATTAGATTTTTCACTTAAGATTCTTATCAAAACACCCATCTAACAACAACTCTTCCAACAATAAAACTATTCTAACATATGCAATGTTAATCAGTTACTTTTGAAACAGGTTCATATGTGTTGTCATTGATTAACATAGCTGTAATAGGACTAGCATAGCCAGTGTAGTCAATAACAACAAAACCTCCCCCTGCCATCTACATACTGTCAGGTTTCATGACCCTGACTGATATATTATTTGCGATGACTTTCAAAATAATCCTTACTCTGACAGAAAAAGTTATATAAGTTTTTAAATGCTTCTAGGAATTTTCATTGTTTAATTCTCTTACATCTTTTTCACAGAATGTTTCAAAAATAGTCAAAGCAGTTTTAAGGAGTGTTTGAAAGTAATAGTGCATTCAAAATAAAACTCTTTCATCATGCTCACAGGATGCTGAAAATATAATCTCAAATTGGGCTTATTTGAGAAGTTAAGATTAAGTGGAGTATCCACCAAAACCAAACAGTGTACTCTTCCTCTGTCCTCCTACTGCCATTTTGGTCTTCCATGTTTCCCCTGTGTAAGCATGCTCCTCTGCTTGCTGCTCCTTTTTCTAACGATTTTGTATACCCATCCCTACCTTTTCTATGGTCAAAAACAGATTAAAACATTGCAGTGAACCCTTTCAAGTTGCTTGCTTGTTTTCCCATATTGTTACGGTTTAGCACATGTACACTGAATTACATGCATTTGCTGTGCTGGTCTGTTTTCCTCATCACACTCCTAGCCTTAATTGTGGGATTTCCTCCTTTACCACAGGTCCTCTGATTTGTGTATCTTTTTTTCTTAACTAGCAGGGAACTGGTCTTTGTATTTCCAACTAAACAAATGATTACAGTTCTTACAGAATATGTTGTTGCATTCTATAAAAAGAACCTGCAGTCCTGACTCATGTTACATGTGCATTATGGGATCAGTATGTAGTTTCATGCTAGTCTGTCAAAAGCAAATTACTCAAAAAGTAAGGTAATATCCCTGTCACTTAATATGATCACCTCATAAGCTGCTCAATCTCAGGAAAAGGGCCAAAACACAAATGCAGAGATTTCATTCCTTCAGAACAAGTTTCAGCCAAGTGCTATTATGCAATTATTTTGCCATTGAGCAACAGGTAGTATACCCAGTATTTTGGTCTCAACTGTGGAGTTAATTTTATTATTGCCTACAAATTCTGGAGCACAAGTGCAGCACAGTAGTGCAGTGAAGAGGCCTACCACTTCACAGTAAAAGGTTCTCCAGTTTAGTCCTCCAACTGGGCAGAGTGTGTACATCAACATGAGTTTCCCAGGTGCTTCAATTACTTCCCAGCTCCCAGAGGCATGCAGTAGGTGAATTGGTTGTTCTCCAAACTACCTGCAGTGTCCTGTCCCTAGTGGGTTTCAGTGCATTGCAGAAACTGGCTGCCAGGACAGGCTGCAGCACCCCAGAACCCTGTAAACAATAACATGTTTTCAGAATTATAACGAAAGTTAGAAAGCTCTTAATACATTGTTTTGGTAGCTCTAATGTTCACACATTCTTTTTTAATACCAGTTTTATCCAGTACTGGGTTGAAATGTGAGGAATCACAGGTTATCAACGCAAGCAGAGGGCATAATTCACAAAGCATTTCTGGACCTGATTCTAGTCCATTGTGGAAACTCCCATGAAATTGTTCTGCATACAGATCTAGGGGCAAATTGAGCATCACAGCTTCACCAACCTGCATGACATTGGAGTGTGGGCCAAACCTGAAGTCCCTGACAAAACCTATCTGGGCACAGGTAGGGATGCAGACCACACAAAAGACATTTACATGGCTAATTCTGAGATTATGTTGTTAGTAACATTTGCATCGTGTATTGCATAACTTGTGAGATGTGCCATTTATGCTCTTCTGAAAGGTTACATATCCTTATATGTAAGATTATTTCATTAAATAGCTGTTTGTCTGTTTTTGACAATACTGACAAAGAAGCACTTTTATAGGATGTTATTACCTTTGAAGACATGGAAAGTTTCAGGAACTAGTACTTTTCATTTTATAAAGCTCTGTAAGAGTACAATTTTTTTTACACACAAGACATTTTTTACACTTGATGTATTGCTTTCTTAGGTTTCTGTTTGTTAATTAGAATTTGAAATAAATAATCTAAACACATCAACAGTACTGAAAAAAAATCTTGCTCTGTGCTGTGAAGTTTTTCTCTCTTGATTGCCTCTCTAAAGAAGGTTTATTTTAATGGAATTCACTTGGTAAATGAATGGTAGTAAATGAAAAACATGATAAGTTTTTGTTCTACAGTTGAACTTCTTAAATGCACTACTGTCAGGTTTTATTTATGTGTTTGCAGTAGCGTGGTTTCTTAGTTTCTGGCATTTTTCTGAATTCGGTTTTCTGGATAACTCTCATTGCAATTTGATGATTTTGACTTAGTTGTGAACATTCCACCTATAACTGAACCCTCTACTGAACAGTCTAACCTAATGTATCATTTACCTCATGTAATGCACTGCCCGCATCGCATACCAACTACATCTTTGCTGTCTAATCCTCATTTAAAGTGGTTCAGTCTTCAGAAGAGTCATAATAACAATCCTATTTCATGACAGTAAATATAGCCTCTGTTTCATCCTCAAGTAGATTTTTCTCTTCCTATTAACTGCTTGTCTTAACAAAATATACTCAGTGTCATTTGCTCTCTCTCCTCTTTTCCCCAATTCTAGATACCTCTGGGCATATAATGATGTCCTTCTATTTTCATGTTGCAGTATTCCACATATGGGTTTACTCCTCTTGCTTTGCGTACGTCCGGCCAGTATGCAAATGTTTTCAGTTCATACATGGTGCATGGGACATCTGATGTGGCTCCAGGAATGTGGGCCATAAAAGTGATGTCTGCACACATAGCCCTCAGAACTTCTCAGCTGCCATTCGTACCCCAGGTATTCCTCCTCTCGCTGCCATTTGAGTTGAGAAATCAGATAAGTATCCCATCGGGAAACCTTTCAGTCCTTTTTCTTTATTGTATTGCCTGTTCATGTCATCCAGGGCAAGTGTACGTGTGGCAGGCAGATTCCTCACAAGGCCACCTACGATCAGTGTCTCTTCTGTTGGGATGGTTACACAATTACAGGGCCTGTTCAATTCATCAGGCGTTTCTGCCCAAAACTTTTATGTAGTCATTTGCATGCACTAAACCTATACTTAGAAAATCAAAGGTTAAAACAGATTGCATTAAGGATGGAGGCTACATCTGATGCACCTATTCAACTGCCGAAGAAGGCCAAGACTTCACAGCCTATTATTACTGCTGCGCCTCTAGTGTCCAACCCTCAGCCCGTGGCCACTGTCAGCCTGGTAGAGGAATTGGATTCTGCTGCCTTGGATATAGTGGGTACCACTACATAGGCCGCACAATCCCATGGGGAGGGAAAGTCCATAGAGGCTGTTCTGACATTGGTCTCTAATGCCAGGGAGGACAAGCAATTGCAGTAGGCCTGTCAGATGCCTCTGGTCCTTTACAGTCTCAAGATTCCAAGCCTTCCACCCTTCAGATGCTAACTAGGGCTCTTAAAAGAAAAGAAAAGAAAAGAGGAAGTATCTTTCTTCTCCTTCTGAAAGCATGTCTGACTGACAGACCTTCAGTCAAAGCCTGTTTAATGCCTTTATGGCCTTATGTCCTGCTTCTGCAGGGACTGCTAACATTCCCCCTCCACTCTTGAGCCCTAGGCCTCAAACTTTGGATACTACCATGAGGGAAGAGGAAAACATTTCTGATTCTTCCTCTGAAGAATTTCTTTCTTACACCTCCCAAATCTCTTCTCCCTTGGAGTATGGCTCCCCAGAGGAAGAATCCGTCGACCCTGACTCCTCAGTTGAGGATTTGACCTTTGGGGAAACCGTATCTAAGATGAAAGACCATTTCAAGTGGGAATCCTCTGAGATGACTGAAGCACAAAAAAGATACTACAAACTCATTCAGATGGATTCCCCAAGCCCATCTGCCTTCCTGCATGCCTTCTCCTCAGCATCCTTAAATCCAGACTATCTACCACCTGCCCCACACAGACCTGACAGGCATTACAAAGTTCCTGACACTGTCAAGTACCTCCTACAGTGCCCACCTGCAGACCCTGTCACTATCTCCATCTCTACAGACAAGGCTTCTAAGCTTTTACCCACTACCACCATACTTCCAGCTGACAAAGACAGCAAGACCATGGAAAGGCTGGGTAAGAAAATTTACACCTCTGCTACACCTGTCCTTTAGAGCTACAAATTACCAGACTCAAATAGGAAAATATGCCCTATCCTCCTGGAAAAAGCCCCCAAGGAACTGGCTGATACACCAGACTGTGCTACCAAAGAATCACTGTCTTCTTTTCTGGCCCTCACCTCCAAGGTTACCAGGCACTCCATAAAGCACAGTTATGATGCTGCTGAAGCCTCAGCTAGGTCAACAGCATTAGCTTCTGCCTTAAGAAGGTATTCTTGGCTCCTCCCTACAGCCCTTTCCTGAGGATTTTAGAGCAAAGCTTATGGATGCACCCCTGGACAATTTGGCTTTGTTTGGTGCAAAAGTGGCCAATCTCTTTAAATCACTACAGCAAAAAGGAAAAGAAATGCAGGATTTGAAACATCTGGTTGTTTTTCCCATACCAAAATTTCAAAGAAATTACACGGCTAAAACTCAGTTCATAAGGAAGCACTCTCGCCATGCAGCTCCTTCCAGAACTAGAAAACCAACCAGGAAGCCCCCACCCCCAGCTACAGCTTCACCTTCCTCTCCTCTAGCCAGAGACCACCCTTTCCATATAGGGCAGGTAGCATCTGACTACCTGCCTACCTTTCGCCCTCCACCCCCTGCCTCTCTACCTCTGTCACTTCATCTCTCTCACTGCCTCCCTTTGTGGACTCACATCTCATCAGACAAATGGATCCTGTTCATCCTTCAAAATGGTTACTTCATGACCTGGCTCACCCCCAAAAGAGAAGGGGCATCCCAAAAACCCCCAACACAACAGTTGTAACTCCTGCAGCCTGTGTTGCAAGCCCTGCTGGCCCAGGGCACCATCGAATCTATGCCCTCAGATGTAAAAGGAAGACATTTCTACTCCAGGATGTTCCTGGTTCCCAGAAAAGACAGACCATGGAGACCAATTCTAGACCTCTCCCATCTCAACCTTTTCCTAAAGGTCCCTACCTTCAGGATGAGGACCTTCTCTCTTCCCCCTCCTACTCCACCAAGGGTTCATGCCCACCCTAGATATAAAGGATGCTTATCTACACATCCCCACAATGCCCACATGCAGGAAATACCTGATGTTCTTACTGGGCACTTCTCATTTTCAGTTCTCTGCCTTGTCCTTTGGGCTTTCCAATGCTCCTAGGGGTTTCACCAAATGCTTGGCTCCAGTAATTGCTTACTGCAGGACAAATGGAATCCAAGTCTTCCCTTACCTTGATGACCTGCTAATCCAGGCAGACAACAAGGAGACTCTCCTGCTACACATACAACTGGTAGTGTCCCTCCTACAGTCCCTGGGATTCCAGATAAATTTTCCTAAATCCCACCTGGAACCTACACAAGACATTGTCTTCCTGGGGTGCAGAATTTGCACAGACCTCATGAAAGCCTACCTCCGCCCAAAGGATGCAACCCTGACAGAACATCTGCTTCTGGTCCTTCAATCCACAGAGTTGACAGCAAGGCAGTACCTCAGACTCTTGGACTACATGGCAGCCACCATCCCTATGTTACCATTAGCAAGACTGCATATGACAAAATTACAATGGTATCTTCGGTCAGTCTGGACCCACACTCCCATCCTCTCAAGTACAGGATTCCCCTCCTCCCATGCCTCAAAAAGGAAATCCAGTGGTGGTTGGCACAAGAGACCCACAATCCAGGTCTAGCCCTCCAACAACCTCTACCAACACAAGTCATGCACACAGATGCCTCAGACCTGGGATGGGCAACAACTCTGAGCCATCAAAGGGTGCAAGACCTGTGGCCAAAGCCTCACAAACTAGAACACATCAATGTTTGAGAGATGAGGGCAATTCTGCTGGCCCTTCAAGACTTCCTACCTTACCTACAGCAAGGTCCATTGAAGCAGTTCACAGACAACACCACTGTCCAATGGTATCTCAACAAACAGAGAGGAACCAAGTCATACTTACTTTACAGACTGACCATTCTAGTATGGTAACTAGCCACCTCACAGGGAGTGACCCTGCAGGTAGTCTACACCCCCCCTCTCTCCACAACTCCCAGGCAGACTATCTGAGCAGAACCAGCACAAACAACCATGAATGGATGCTTCCCAGGGATGTCTTTCTGGATCTGGTCCAGCAGTGGCGTACACCTCAAATAGACCTGTTTGCCTCCTCCATCAACAGGCATCTTCCTGGCTTTTGCACCAGGATACCAGATCCACAGGCACTGGTAACAGATGCCTTCTCAATCTCCTGGAAGGGCACATATCTATATGCATCCCCCC
>NC_056749.1:414566740-414591740 GCF_019279795.1 Protopterus annectens
TTCCTAACCCCCCCCAAAGAAAAAATTGAGATGTATTGTTAAACCATTTTTAACACTAGTTTTTTTACATGTTAATGTTCCATTGTTACTGTATTGTGACTTTTTACAACATATGTGCTTTTTAGATGTTTTCTGTATTTGACTTGCTTTACAAGTAATTATTTTCTTACAAATTCATGTAATGATTTTCATGCAACTTGGAGCTTTTTTTTTCCTGGGCCTCCACTGAAAATGGGTCTGAAGCCCAGTGGACTTTCCCAGTTAACAAATGTGTCTTTCGGTTTTTCCTAGTTAGGGGTCGCCACAGCGGAACTCCGGTCCCCTAATGATTGGCAATATATTTTTATGTGCCGAGTTTCCAGCCCTGACGCACAACCTTCAACGAAGGTACGCCCATTCACGCATGTCTCCACACAAGACGCTTTAGCTGAGAATCGAACAGGACAACGCCTTACTGAGAGGTGACAATGCTACCGCAGCACCACCACCGCAGTCCAGTTAACAAATGTCAATAAATAGGAATTGCCCATCTACATCTTGGTACATAGGTTTATAGGCATGTACAAGGCTAATGGCCCTGGAGCCTTTACAAGCCTAGCCCATAGGATTACCCTGGCATCGTGCCACCTTGCCTTGGTTCCCAATACCTCTGTCGAATAAAGCCACTGGAGTGAATTTTCTATTTCCTATCCACTCATCAAGATTTTTCTTGAATAGGGCTTGTGAGGTGCTCTGCTTGTCATGTATGAGAAGTCTGTTCCATACCATGGGCAGTCTTGAGTTATGAACCTGTCCCTCCAGCATGTTCTGTTTGTGGTAATGAGGTTAAGGTCTCTGGAGCATATGGTGTGGAGGAATTGAGATTTCTTTAGGTGTAGCATTTCTAGCAGAGCTGGGTCAGACATGGCTTTGTAAGTTAAGCAGAGATCTCATCTAAGTAGGCGATGTGAGACTGGAGTTTTTTTGAGTCTGTCCATGTAGGACAAATGTTTGAGGCCTAGGGTTTTCTCTGAGGTACTTTTGCGGCCTCAAGTTGTTGCAGGTGTCCAGTGAAATACATGTCATATGGGGCATTGTAATCAGATTGGCCTAATGAGGGAAAGACTATGACTTCTTTCTTCCTGGATGCAAAACCCTTAATGTGCCCCATAAAAGGACTTTCTGACCACAGTGGCAATATGGTGCTCAAAAGAGGTTGCTTACAATATTCCAGCACAGGACTGGTTAACCTTACAAAGCATTCTAATGTGCACAAGATTTATTCAGATTAATAATTCCTCATTTAAAGGTAGAAGTTTTCTATATGAATTTATATGTAATAGTTGTGAAAAGAAAAATTCCATTTCAAATCCTATATAAAGAGTTAATAACATGTAAAACAATACCCAAACCATCATACTGGCAGTTCTTAAAAGGTCAGCCATTGCAGTTAACAGAAGAAATTATAACATCTTGCCATCCGTTAATAACACCTGTAACACACAGTACTGGAAATACTTACATAGAGCATTTTTAACACCAGATAGTTAAAAAGATCAGTACTACAAATATTTTTTGCTGGAGTGTAAAAAGTTAAAGCAGACTGGATTCATATTTTTTTATGAATGTAATAAAATGAAATCATATTGGAATGGAATCTATCATTTTTACAAGCTTTATTTAATGAATCCTTTACCTTTGGTTGAAGTATTGATTTATTCTAAATGTAAATGAAGGTCCCTACCTGAATAAGACAAATATGTATTTGTTATGGACAGTACTTGCTATATCTAGGAAATGTGTAACCAGAAGGTAGAATTCAAATACACCCCCCGACCTTGGAAGTCTTCTACACTGTACTGAAGACCACTGCATCGATGGAAATAAAAATCAAAGAACTACGAAATCTATCCCAGGCCATTGGTAAATAATCCTTGGAAGAAAGTTATATCTTTGTTGGACACACTGCAATAACCAATATTGTATCTCTGATAACTGATCTGTTCTATATTTAATAACCTACAGTGTATATAGTTGAAAGTTTGGCTACTGTAAATATTGTATATTTAAAATATTTAAAAAGATTATGTAAATGTTTTTAACTGAAAGTAAAAAAAAAAAAAATTTTGAGAAGGAAAAAGAGGTTGTTGTCAGCTGTGTTCAGATCTCTTATAACTCCTCCTGTGTTCAGTGGACTACCATCGATGTGGTAATTCATGGGAACCGGGTTTTTCCCCAAAGAGGATGACTACACATTTTTTGGCATAGAGCTTAAGGTCATGGTTCTGACACCAGTCATTGGTCTCGGTGAGGACTTTCTGTAGGATGTCAACATTACTTGTGGAGTTGATGGCTCTCAGCTTGCAGTCTTCTGCTAATATTGTCAGCCAGAGTCCCTTCATGTTGGCCTGCACTTCAGAGAAGTAGATACCAAACAGGAGAGGGCCTGTGACCGAACCTTGTGGAACTCCACTTGTGACTAATCTGCAGTCTGACTTGAGTCAGCTACTTTCACACTGTGGGTTCTACCTGTGAACCAGTTTGCAACCCACCTAGTGATATATAGGGGTTGATGCCTAGCTTGGTGAATTTTTCTATGGTTACTGAGTGGGGAGTTGTATCAAAGGCCTTGGCCAGGTCAAGGTAGGCTGTATGAACCACCTTGTCTTCATCCACAGCTCTGGTGACTGACTCGAAGTTGAGCAGGCATGATCTACCCTTCATAAAACCAAACTGTGTGTGGTCCAGAGTTTGGAGATTCCCTATATCCTTGTTTGTTGGGTCCATGATGCGTTCCATAGCTTTGCATATCAGACTCGTCAGGCTAATGGGGTGATAGTTCCCAGGGTCTGTAGTCACTCCTCTTTTTTGTGGAGAAGGCTGACTGTAGCAGTGCGCCGTTCAGTAGGTATAAACCCAGAGGGGAGGCTATGATTGAGCAGGTCACACAGGTGAGGTGCCAGTTCACTCTAGTTCATGTAGAATACAGCCAGGGATATTGTCAGGTCCCATAGAAGGTGTATTCTTGGCCTTGGACAGTGCTGTTGTAATCTGTGCAGAAGTAATACTGGGTGCCTGGCAGTCTGCTGCTATTGTGACTGGTCCTTTGGGGGGGTTAAGTTGGCACTGAATCTACCAGTATATTGGCAATACCTGTTGGCTCTGTATAGGAGGTATCATTGTGAAGTAGCTTGGAGCAAATCTGGGTATTGCATTGAAGATCCTTTACATAACTGTAGAAGGCCTTGAGGTTGTCTTTACTATCTACTGCAATTCTGTTTTTCATAGCTAGCTTTAGAGGATTTGATGAGGGTTCTCAACTTTTTGTTGAGGCTGATAAGGGAGTTTTTCTAGTCTTGGGACTTCGGCTTATTTCACATCAGTTTCCTCCTTCTGTCATATAGCTTGTTTATGGCAGGGGACCACCAGATTGGCTTTCTTTGGAGGAGAGCATCTTGGTTTTGTTGGGTGTGGCAAGATCCATGCATTTGTGTACGTGTTTGTACAGTGCATTGGTGTATGATTCGGCAGTAATGCAACTATTCTTCATTTGCATGAGTGCCATGAAGGTAGCCAGTTCTGTTTCTAGGAGCCCGAAGTTAGCTTTGAAGTTTTTCATGGTTGATACCTTCGTGTGTGGGGGGATATGGATTTCCAAGGTGATTAGTTTGTGGTCGGATCTAACCAGGGAGGAGTTTACTACTGGTGTAGAGCAATGGTTGCCCATGTTAATGACCAGGTCAAGGATGTTGCTACCTCTAGTGGGGCTAAGAATGAGCTGGTCCAAGTTACTGGAATTATTGAATTTCAGGAAATGTTGGGCAAGTGTATTGGTACACTAGTAGTTTTTCCAGTTAATGGAGGGGTAGTTTGTCACCCAGTATGAGTGTTAGGTTGGTCCCTAATTTTCTCCAGGGTGCTTAGAACGTGGAGTGAGAGTCTTGGGACATGGTTGGGGACCTATAACAGGCTATGACCAGAATTGCTGTCTTACCCAATGTTAGCTGCACCTGAAGTGTCTCAGATGCGTTGTGTTGGGCTACCAGTCTGGAGGTGTGCACATCTTTTATGAATATGGAAACACCACCATCTTTGGAGCTTCGGTCCAAGTTCTGGAGCCGAAAGGTGTGGACTGAGTTATAGCCTGGTAGTGCAGAGGTGCTTTCTGTTGCCTTGAACCAGGTCTCTGCTACGACACAAATGTCTGTTCTCTATTTTAAGTAGTGCTTTGAGCAAGTGCATTTTGAGTGACTTGGTGTTGAGCAGCATGACCCTCCGATTGCATTTGTTGTAGCTGTTGCGGTGGTAATTTGGTCTTTGGAACACCACCTAAAAAGGCATTATAGGGGTGGCAAGAGCCTTGGCTGGTATCCAGAAGCCCAAGTTTGACAGATGCAGGCCATTTCTGGCAAAGCGTCTAGGTCAGTCAATCCATGTCATCCCAGGCAGACGGATACTGGAGCCCTTTAGAGTGATACCAGAAATTAGCCGGTTGTTGAAATCAATAATTTTCAGCTTATACTGTGATGTCATTCTGCATGCGTTACGTGGCTGATCCTGGCGCCTGACAGGCAGCTGATTATTACTCAACCTAGTGAGTGACACATCAGAGGGCCTCACTATCCAGTCACCATTGACTAGTGTGTTGGGCATGCTGTTTTGCCTTGGCGGCTTTGGTTGAGTGGCGCACTGTTTAGAGTTGTGTCTTGTGATTTAGTATTGTGGTGGTTGAGTGCGTTTCTGCCTTGGTCTCTGCTGTTTGGGTAGATTTTTATTAAGAGCCTCTTTGTGTGTGTGTTTGTGTTTTTGTGAGGCAGTGCTGATGTGTTCTGGAGGTCTGTGTTCCATGTAGTGTAAGTGACCACCACCTCTTCACCTCTTGACCAGCTTTTCCGGTCTTCACAGGTTAATGGGAGAAAGCACAGGGAACTGACCTTTAGATATGCCTGGAGGGTGGGCATTAATAAGTATTGGAGTTGTGTCCTTGTAGAATGTTTAGTGCTGGTAGCACTTTTGTGCGCTACAAGAAGCGTGGTGAAGTGCTAGACGTAGTAAAAGTGTAGAAAAGGAGAGAACTAGAGGATCTAAGGGAAAAATTGAAGAGCAGACTTTTTTGGCACCGCTCTGCTTCCAAACAGTCCTGGATACAGCAAATCTGTATCTGGACTAGCTACAGGAAAGGTGGGAAAAGTGCAAACATGGGCTTCTAAACCAGAAAGTTGGGCAGTTTTTTCATCTTTCAAATGGTCAAACTAAAATTTGTGGGCCAGAAACCACTCTTGTGGTAGGCTAGAGTGTCCACTCCCACTGATAAGCTAGAAGGCTTCCCTCCAACAAGCTTTGGGGGGGGGGGGGGGCTCACAAGCTTACAAAACCGTTCTGGATACAGCAAGTCTGTATCTGGGCTAGACTAGTTACAGGAAAGGCAGGAAACCCGCTTAGAAGTGCATTTTTGTTTAGTGAAGTGAAAAGGGAGAAAGGAGCAGAAGATAATTCAAGGTTAAGAAACTAAGTGGATTGGCCTTCTCCAATGTTCTGTCTGTATTGGGTAGAATAACCTAATGACATTGAACTGGGAGGAGTGTCCCAGATGAAATTTACAATAGGGGTGGGCAACTGCAAAACCACCAAGTGTAAGAACAAGACACTAACAGTGAGGTAGGTTGGGAAGCCTAATCAGTTATGCACTCTGGCAGGAAGTCAGAACAAACAGATGTTTAACAAATGGAGACATTTTTCAGTCAATACCTCACACACAGTGAAATTGGCTAGAAAAGGTTTACAAACTGTGGCAGTAAAATCCTGTATCAGGCCATGTGAGGCAGACACCATGCGCATTAGTATATAGCTGTAAAGTACAGTAAAGTATGCAGCAGACGAAAGTACTTCATTTACTCGTGTTCAGATGGAAAGACTAAAGGGAAAGTCCAGATTATAGTGTGTCAATTCTTCAGACAGGGATTTGAGGATCTCGTCCTGTCAGCTGGGAGGGGGGTGCTCGCGTCTCTCTTTACGTGGATACCTCTCTGATTCAGGAAAGTCCCCCCCCCCCCCCAAGAACTTCAGACAGCTGTGCAACTCGCCATGGATTGCTTTCAGTAGGAGAGCTTAATACTTAATAGAAGTTACACCTGCAACTAAGTGCAAGAATTGCTTTTCTGGGGGCAGTTATAGATTCTGCGCTGCAGAAGGTTTTCCTGTCTGAGGACAAAGTTGGTTCACCTTCAAACTGCATCTTGGGAAATTGCAGTGTTTCCTAGAAACACATGGGCTTGGCACTTGCAACCTATAGAAACAGATTCCTCTGTTACCATATCTAAAAGATATATCCTTTTTTTTTTGGGAGGGGAGAGTTTCCACCTACCCAGGGGCCTGCTTCATCTTGCCAGAGAGTACAAACCATTACAGCCATAAGCTGTGGCAGGACTCAAGGGGCCCCATTTAAGTTACCTTGGAGTACAGGGACTTTGTGTAAAGTGTCAAGCTAAACATTGAAAAGGAACTGATGGCAGTCGTCCTAGCTGTGAAGGCCTTCAGAGAACAGTCTCCAGGACCTTTTCAATTATCACATAAGGCAAACATAAAAACAACCCAAAACTTCCTGTGTCCTCACTGCTATCCTAAAGATGGCAGCTCCCTTGGAAGAGGATAGTTTGGAGTCAAAATTAAGTGAGTAATGTTTCTGGTGGTGCTGCAGTATTGAAAAGTGGTTTTCACTGTGAAAAGGTGCTTATTTGAGCGTATGTGGGAGATGTGTGGTAAGGTTGTAAGTACCCGTGCAGGAAACACAAATATACGGAAGCTCCCAGAATATAGGAAGTAAGCCGATAAGTAGTGTGTGTTTGCACGACTGCCAAACTTCTGTTTAAGTGTGGAGATTAGGGGATGTTGCATCAGGACGTCATGTGGTGCTTACTGTCTGGATGTGTGAATTGGGTAGATGAATGCTTGTCGATGGAAAAGTTGGATGAATTGTGACGTTTAATTTATAATAGGAGTGCTTAATTTGAAAGTGATATTCGCCACACACGTTTTGAGTAACTTTTCTGAGTTATTTTGCATAATTTTTTGTTGATATGCTCCCAAACTAATACGTCTTGGTGGCCAGGATGAAGTTTCCTGTGCAGTCCTGGTGCAGAATTTTAGGTGTATTTAAGAGGTATATATTTAATTTGTTTTATGGTGACCGCGGTGGTGCAGCAGTTAGCGTTGCCACCTCACAGCAAGAGGTTCTCTGGTTTGATTCTCGGCTGGGGTACCTTTTGTGCAGAGTCTGCATGTCCTCCCTGTGGTCGTATGAGTTTCTTCTGGGTGCTCCGGATGTCCTTCAAGAATGCAACTGCAGTCATAACATGTGGGTTGTCCTGCCTCAGGCAGCCCTTGGTCGGCCGGATTCCAAAGTCTGGGTCCGACGTCGGCTGATGTCGCATTTCTCTCCGACGTCAGAGCGGCTGGAGTACATAAGCATCAGCCGACGCCATTTTCTTCAGTCTTTCTTGCTGCGGTGCCCGAAGCAGAAGCAGTTCGCAAGTGCCGGTCGGTCAGCTCCTGTATTCTACGATACCGAAGTCATCGAAAAAGCTAAGTACCCCGTTGGGGACCTTTTCTTGCCTCAGCCGATGTCAGAAATTACTGAAAGTTAACAATTGTCTTTTTTGTGGTAAACAAATACCTCATAAGGATTTCCACTCTTACTGCCTCCCTTGCCTGGGCCCAGACCACGACGTCTCGGCCTGTGTAGCCTGTGCTCGCTTCAACAAGCGCACTCTCAGGCGCCGGGTGGAGTTCGCTGAAATTTTTTCGGCGATAAATTTGCCTACACCATGCCGTCGGATCTTCCGACATCGCAAACACCCAAAAAGCAAAAAGGGCCGGGACCGACATCCTCGGCCCGTGTCTACCACAGACTCCACGCCAAAACCTAGCGCGAGTGCTCCGGTTCCCTCTGAGACGGTCTCTCCACCGCTCCGAACCGAAGACACAGCATTACAGACTACTCCGATTCCAGACATTACTCCGCCAGTTATAGACTTTCCTCTGGATACCGAAACCGAGGAAATGCCCGAGACCATTGCTGTAGACAAGGTCACTCCTGCCAGGCCTCCTATGGCCATGTCTATTAAGGCCTACACCAGGGCTAAGGCAGCTAGCAAAACAAAGCATATTACTTCTAAATCCTTACCTCAGCCGACTCCGGAGACACAAATTATGTCCATGGCGGCTGATTTAATTTCCATGATTAGAGGTTCACAGGCCCATCCTGAGAGAGCATCCCAGCCTCCTCCTGATAAAAGGCCCCGGATTGAACCCTCTGACCCTACTGCTTCAAATGAAGACTCTGAGGGCTCTGTCCACTCTGATAGCCAGGAAGAGCTCTTCCAGACTTATGAGGACTCGGATGCAGAAGATTCCATCCCTTCGGCCTCCCCTCCTGAGGATATTTTTTTGGGGAAGTTCTGCACATCATGAGGGAACATTTCAAGTGGCAGGGTCAGGAATATTTTGATTCTAGGAAACGCCTTCGGACTTTCCTTAAGAAGCCCCAGCACAGGCCCTTAGCTATTCCTCCTGTACTTGATGTTCTGGATGATTTGTATTCTGACTCTAGTGCTACCCCTGATTCTCTTCCTCCTGCTCCAGCCAAGCCAGACTGGTATTACAGGGTCCCAGAAACTCATTCCCATTTATTCAGGGCCCATTCTGCTGATTTGGAAACTATTTCACAGGGGCCTAAAGGAGTTTCAGCCTCCACCTCAAAAAATCCTTTGCTCTCTAACAGGGAAGCAAGGTCATTAGAGAGATGGGGCAAAAAGGTTTACACATCCACTACCTTATCTATGAGAGCTTTAAATTGCCTTTTTCATATGTTACAATATCAGGATTATCTCTTAGAAGATTTACAAAAAACATTAGCTTCTCCTGATCCTTTAGACAGGAAGACTTTGCAGGAAGCTGTACATAACACTCAGCAAGTAAGCAATCACTTCCTGCAGTGTGGATATGATGCACTGGAAGCTTCATGTAGGGCAGCTATGACAGGGGCAGTGATTCGTAGACATGCTTGGGTAAAAGATCAACCTCTACCAGATCATGTAAAAGCAAAACTTTTGGATGCACCTTTGGAAAAGAACAAGCTTTTTGGTGCAAATGCTAAGGATGTGTTAAAGACCATCGAAGAAAAAGCAAAATCAGTTCAGACTGTGAAAGATTTCCTCCAGGTTCAACCCCCCAGATTCAGTAGGAATTGGCCTTCAAAAACTGGTCCTTTCCTAATCCAGAAAAGTTTCAAAGGGGTAAGAACAGACGTGGCGAGGAAGAGGCCAATACAGAGGCCCTTACAGGGACGACAATGGCAGCCAGGAAACCAAAGAAGTGATGCAGGGGTTTCACCTGCCCAACAACCACAAACTCCATGACTTTCCTCTACTACCGCCTACCAGGGAACAACTAGAAGCTCCCTTGGGCGGGAAATTATCTCTGTTTGCAGAAAACTGGCACAGACTGACAAAGGACAAATGGATTTTGGACATTATAGACCAAGGGTACAGGTTTCATTTTCATACCTTACCAAGAAAACAAGGCATGCCAAACCTACCACAAAATCAAAGGGCAGAGGCTATCAAACAAATCACTCTGCTGACTCGAATGAAAGCAATAGAAAGAGTTCCACAACAAGAACAGGGGTTTACTCAAGACTGTTCCTTGTTCCAAGAAAAGAATCTCAATGGAGACCAATACTGGACTTGTCCGCATTAAACACCTTTCTCATAGTACCAAAGTTCAAAATGCTGACTCTACAGCAACTCCTTCCCATGCTGGGCAAGGAGTCGTGGCTGATTACTCTGGACCTCAAGGAGGCATACCTGCATGTCCCTATCAGACACAGAAGATACCTCAGATTTCTTGTAGGGCCAGAGCATTATCAATTCTCAGCATTGCCATTTGGCTTATCTACTGCGCCCAGAGTATTTACAAAATGCCTGGCTTCAGTAATTGCTCATTGCAGGCTCCAGGGTATACAAATTTACCCGTACCTGGACGACTGCCTCATACAAGCGGACGACAAATTGATGTTGACAAGAAACCTGGATTATGTCATAATTACTTCAAGCTCTGGGATACACAGTCAACTTCCAAAAGTCAAGACTGCAGCCATCCCAGCAAATCTTCTTAGGAGCCAAACTAGACACAGCCTCTCAGATGGCTTACCTGACAGAAGACAAGCAAGAGAAGTTAACTCATTACTTCAAAGGTTTAGCAAAACTCACCCAGATGACTGCAAGGAGATTCCTACAGGCCCTGGGTTACATGGCATCCTGCATTCTACTGGTTCCATTAGCAAAACTACACATGAGAAAGCTTCAATGGTACATAAAAAGCATTTGGTCTCAACACAGCAACAACTTGGAGACAATCATACCACTCATTCCATGCCTACAAAAGGAATTCCTATGGTGGGCCTCGGTGAGCCAGGAAAACACAGGTATGTCATTCAAAAAACCACAGATAACACAGACCATGACTACAGACGCCTCAGACCTTGGATGGGGGGCACACATGGAAGGCAGGTGTATACAAGGACAATGGTCTCCAAAGGAAACACATCTGCATATCAACCAAAAGGAAATGCTGGCAGTAATGCATGCCATCGAGGCTTTTCAACACCAACTCCAGCAAGGCCATTTAATGATACGGACAGACAACACCACTGTGATGTGGTACATAAACAAGCAGGGGGGCACCCACTCTTACCCCCTTTGCAGACTGACAATGCAGCTTTGGGAGAAATCACTGAGCCTAAACATCCAGTTACAATCCCAGTTTGTTCCAGGAAAAGACAATGTGTTGGCGGACAGCCTAAGCAGGAATTTCACAGATCCACACGAGTGGAGGTTACATCCGAAGGCCTTCAGACAACTCTCTTCGACATGGGGCAAGCCAGAAGTGGACCTATTTGCCTCTCACCTCAACCATCTTCTACCAAAATTTTGCACAAGGACATAACCATCCAAAAGCTTGGAAAATAGATGCCCTGCCATTCAACTGGAACTCACTAGAAATCTATGCAGTCCCACCTCTGCCACTGATTACCTCAGTATTACTAAAGATCAAAGCAGAGAAGCCCAAGGGAATCATAATAGCTCCGGATTGGCCAAGACAACACTGGTACCCACTACTACGGAGCATATGTCACACCAGGAGGTGGGCCCTCCCTCAGTGGCCTCTACTTTTGACTCAACACAATTTCGAAACACTGCATCCAAACCTTCAGACACTGCCGCTAACAGCTTGGGAGATCCCATAAATAACTTCAGCTTATCTCTCTCTAAGGAAGTTCAGCGGATACTAACAGAGGCTCGAAGACCATCCACCAGAAAGGTTTACTTAGCAAAGTGGAAAAGATACAGCAATTGGAATACCAGCAAGGGACATGATGCTTCATTGCTGAACATCCCACTTATCTTGGAATATTTGGCAGATATGTTAAAGAACGGCCTCTCATATTCTTCCATAAAGATACATGCATCTGCTATTTCAGCTAGATACAACACTGATCCTCCTGTTTTCTCACCCCTTACTAAGACAATTCCTCAGGGGAATCAAGAACATTAAGCCACAAGAAAGGCCCCAGTGCCAGCCTGGGACCTCAATTTTGTCTTAGAAAAACTGACTCTACCTCCTTTTGAGCCAGCAGCTTCAGTTGACTTGCAATTTCTCTCATGGAAGACAGCTTTCCTGTTGGCAATTACTTCAGCAAGAAGGGTTTCGGAGCTACAGGCCCTAATGGCAATACCACCCTTTATTATTTTCCACAGAGATAGAGTTTCATTAAGGACCAACCCTACTTTTATGCCAAAGGTGGTATCTAGGGTTTCTCTAAATCAAGCCATTCATCTGCCTGCTTTCTTCCCCAATCCTGAGAATAAGAGGAAAAGACTTCTGCATACCTTGGACATTCACAGACAACTTCGATACTACCTGGACAGAACCAAGGCCAGTAGGAAGTCTGAACAACTTTTTGTAGCTTACGCCCCTGCAGTCCAGGGAAAAGCAATTTCAAAACAGACTATTTCTAAATGGATTGGACATTGTATCAGATTCTGTTATTCCTTTCATGGAAAGACTGTTCCAGCCAATGTCAGACCACATTCCACCAGAGCTACAGCCACCTCTACAGCATTTTTAAGAGGGGTGCCTACCAAGGACATTCTAGAAGCTGCTACATGGAGCTCCGTGCATACATTCTCCAAACACTACAATCTCCCTCTATATTCCAGATCCAGAGCAGGCTTTGCTTCGGCAGTCCTGCAGGGTTGGATTGCCACTCCATCTCTTTCCTAGTGCATACCTCCTCCCCCAGCTAAGCTATGGTATTCTACCCACATGTCATGACTGCAGTTGCATTCTTGAAGGACATAGTACAGTTTCGTACCTACCATAAATGTAGATGTCCGATAGACATGCAACTGCAGTCGGATTTTCCCTCCCTCCATACCCCTCTATGCCTAGGGTCTACTCCTATCCCTGTTACTCTTAGCTGGGGATATCTGTTATGGTGTTTTTGTTTTATTGCTCATTGATTTGTTTGGAATCCTGTTTTTGTCTTCCAATTTGATTACAGCCTTCCTTGGAGGGCACCTGGCATCTGGGGCAAGAAACACTGAAGAAAATGGCGTCGGCTGATGCTTATGTACTCCAGCCGCTCTGACGTCTGAGAGAAATGCGACATCAGCCGACGTCGGACCCAGACTTTGGAATCCGGCCGACCGAGGGCTGCCTGAGGCAGGACAACCCACATGTTATGACTGCAGTTGCATGTCTATCGGACATCTACATTTATGGTAGGTACAAAACTGTACTTTTCCTCCCACATACCAAAGACATGGTGTAGGTCGATTGGAGACGCTGTAAATTGGCCCTAGACGTGAGTGTGTGCCTTCTGTGGAAGGTTGGGTGCCTGGCTGACAACTCAACGCTGTAAAACTCCACTGCCAGTCATAAGCGGACAGTTGATATGCTGTGGTGACCCCTAACTGGGAAAAGCTGAAAAGGCAAACTGCTCCACCCTGGCAAGACTGCCACTCAGTCCCCAAAATGGGCAGTATGACGGACTGCATCCCAACACAGTTTAATTCTTAATTTGTACAATATATAATCTCTTTGACACTAATACATCTGCCCCTCTATCCCAGTCACACATTTCCTATCCTAACAAACTTAAATGATACTCCAATGAAGAACTTGCCTGCCGCTACAATGTTGTCTTTCGGCTTTTCCCTGTTGGGGGTCGCCACAGTGGAACTCCGGTCCGCTAATGATTGGCAGTCATTTTTTATGTGCCGGGCCTGACGCACAACCTTCAACGAAGGAACATCCATTCACGCATGTCGCCACACAGACACTTTGAGAATCGAATGGGGCAACGTCTTACTGGGAGGCGACAACGCTACCGCAGCACCACCACCGCCGTAGTAGGATCCATACCATTGTCATAGCTTAACGCAGATAATCTAACTTGAACTGCAAACTACCTAACACATTCACTAACTGCAGCACAGAAACTCATTCCCTCATCCAGAAGAATGTCCTGCATTACACAACTTATTACTGACGTACTGTCCAACAAGGGACCTCTGCTCTAGTAAATTCTTATTGCTTACAAATCCAGTATTGTTACAGGAGACTTGCTCTACCCCCAATACGTTACTAAACTCTGGAGTACTATTCCTACACAAACTCTCTGACCAAACTAGTTTTAAACCACTGCTTAAACATCATCTTAACCAATTTTGGTCATGCACATGCTTGTCACAAGGTTGAGAGTTTGCGTTCCTTAGGATACCCTCCTTAAACAGAGTACTCTCAACTTGTGAAATGATAAAACCATTTTTATCCATGATTGCTGCCTGTGCAAGCCACTAAGCTGCACTATGGGCTTTCTCAGTACTAACTTTCTTCTCTGTGAAATCTTAAAATGTGTATAAATGTAAATACAAATGGGACTACTGTATTTAACTAGAATGTATGTAATGCAATGTAAGCAAATGCAGCTTTTGTCTCTGGGCTTCCACTGAAAAGGATTACCTAGTTGGAATTTCCCAGTAAACGGATAATTTTATGGGCTGACAATACCACAGATACGTGGGGCAAACAGTCTTGCCCCCTATGTAAACCTCTTGTGAATGGTTCTTGGCTATTGGCACAGCAACTGTAGGTAACCCCCATAGCATTTTGCATGATAGGTCAGGACAGTGGGCTGACAAGACTGAGCAGGACCTTTCTAAACCCTGGTGAGAGGAAGCTAAAAGGGAAGT
The DNA here is from genome assembly GCF_019279795.1 of Protopterus annectens. NCBI lineage: Eukaryota > Metazoa > Chordata > Ceratodontiformes > Protopteridae > Protopterus > Protopterus annectens. Next base: position 414,581,035 of record NC_056749.1, read on the forward strand.
GTGGGTTTTGTACACAAGTAGGGTGTTCTAGGTTTATATATAAACAACAAAGACTATCAGTGAGTGCCAGCTCTACCTTCCAATAAAAATTTATTTCGTTGAACAGTTCTTTCTGCCAACAGCCTTTACAGAGTAAAACAGTAAAACTCGTAAAACACTTGCAATATATACAAAAAGCAGGTAATTAATCAATTATGTAATTAAACTATCAAATCACATATACTAGATATATTTAAAGTCATAGTCTTAAACAAGACATTGCCAGTTACATTCTCTGTTCATTCCATATGGATGTAGGGTCCCAAATTTCATAATCAGAATGCATTCCTTTTGTCTTAACATATTTTTTTGCCTATCAACATCATTATAATATAATGGAACATGTTCCAAAACAGACACTTTTATATTCTCAATATTTCCATGATGTACAGAATTAAAATGTTCAGCAATAGGACTAGTAGTTTTATTATTTTTAACATCTCTAATGTTCTTTTATCCTATCTGCCAGCATTCTTTTTGTTTCTCCAATATAATACTTATTACAATCACAAAATATAACATAAACAACACCTTTGCTCATACATGTATATTTCGCTTTTGTAACAAAAGTTTTACCATTTATTTTATTCACTTCATTTATAACATGTTTGCATATGGCACACTTTCCACAAGGGAATGTTCCCAAATTCTGCACAACATTTAATCCATTAATACAGGGCTTTTTATAAATACTGTGCATCAAAAAGTCCTGTATACTTTTCCCCTTTCTATATGATGTCATTAACTTTATATTTTTTAATGATGCTACATCTTTTTTAATAAAGTTCCAATATTCCATAATCATTTTATTACCAATTATAGAGAAGTTGGTGTACTTTGTAACAAAAAACATTCTCTCCTGGTCAGTCACATATTTATTACTACCTTCATAGTTATTTTGTCTACTAGTGCCTTTACTCTGTTTAAAGGCTCTATATAAACTATTTTCTACATTATCTGGGTTATACCCTCTAATTTTAAATATCTCTGCCACTTTGTAGGCCTCCCTATAAGCCATATCAATATCAGAATTAAGTCTTTTATTCTCAAAATTCCCCATAGGGATAGCTGACAATGTATGGGGGATGACAACTATCTCCCACATTTTCCAGCTTATTTCATCAAATTTTCTATGAATGCTGGTATATGGGAAGCCATTATTAGATATCCAAAAATTGACCTGATTTCCTGCTGTATATCACTAAATTTTATGCCAAATCTATTGTTATTTAATTCATCAATGAAATTATCTGATGTATCCGTCACCATGACAGATGAAAATTAAGTCATCAATAAATCTAAAATACCTTAGAACATTATTTTGAAAAAAGGCAACCTATAAAGATGTTCATTTCAAATAGCCCCATAAACAGGTTAGCATAGGCTGGCGCAACGCTGCCCCCATAGCAGTACCTGTAACTTGTCTATAAACAGTGCCATTAAATTCAAAAAATTATTTTTAAACAGAATTCCACCAATTCCAGTATATAATATGTTCTGTCATTCAAGAAGAATTTTATGGCTTCCAGGCCCAAAGTATGTGAAATGTTGGTGTAGAGACTCTCTACATCCACCGTAATAAAATGCATGTTTTCTCCCCAATGTATATCTTTTACTTTCCCTAGAAAATCATATGAGTCCTGTATATAGGAAGGTAATAACAGAACTTTCTTTATCAGTATTTCATGTAACATGATGCAAAGATTATAAGTAAAGTATCCAAAAGCTGACACAATAGGCCGACCAGCTGGTCGGTTCAGATCTTTATGAATTTTAGGTAGGCAAAAGAATTTTGCAATTTTTCTGTTCACATTTATTTTTCTATTTATATCCATTTGACTCAAATAGTGTAATCTCACACCTTTCTGTAATAATATTTCAAAATCCTTTTCTGCCTTACGTAGCTGACTAATGTTAGTTTTACAATATACATTGTTGTTATCTAGATGTTGCATGCACATACCATAATAGTCATGAGAATTTAGTATAACAAGTTTCCCCCCCTTATCTGCTTGTTTAAAAACTATATTACAGTTTTTACTCAGTTGTTGCAATTTTTCCCATTCCAATTTTGTTAAATTATAAGTATGCTTTTTATTCATAAAGTCCTCTATTTCCTTTTCCAGCATTGTATTCAGTAGTGATTCAAATCGCACTATATTAGAATTTCTACATGAAGGTATAAAATAGTTATCTTTAAGCATATGTGTACTTAATAAGTCATAGGCATTATTTTCCTCTTCACTACCCGATGCACATGAATAAAAGCTTTCTTCACTTTCCATATCACTATCTAGTGAAAATAAAGCATCACAGTTAACATTTGACTCAGTCGTTTTATTAAATCTAAAGAAATGTTCCTTTAAATGCATTTTTCGGCATAATTGAAACAATTCAGTTTTAACCTCATACTTTTTGGGTAAACATGTGGGTACAAATTTTAAACCCTTCTCTAAAACAGAAAGTTCTATCTTGTCTAGTTTGTAACTCGACAAGTTAACAACATAATTACTATGCAAATTATGTCCATCTACCTTTCTTATGTTGTCCATCGCCCGAGTCTCTCTGGCGTTCTGTATTATTCCAACCCCTTTTCCTGGTATTGGTATGATATCCATTCGATTCTGAATAGGTTTTGTGAAGTATTTCTGGGTTTGCTGCAACTGGTAGTCTAGGAAAGATTTCTCTGTCATCTTCTTCCCACGAAGACGCTCCACTCTCGCCAGACAGGAAGTTCTAGGTTTATATCTATTTGCTTCAGTAGAAAATGGACAGTTGAACAAGGTCTGCTGAACTCATCAGACAGGGTTGTTAGTGCATTTTTCCTCCAAGTGGACAAACCTTTCTTTTGTGCTTTTCGGCCAGTATCCCCAGGATACTTCAAAAGATCGGGGCAGACAGGCCCAAAAGGATCATGATAGCTTTTCTGACTCCAGCCGTATTGATTCTCCTTTCTGATGTGTGGGGGGCAAAACATTACCTCTTAATTATGGGCCTGCTCACTCTGAGCAGGAGATCTGTAATGCATCCCACCCTGAGAACTTTCAAGCTGACAGCCTAGAAGAGAGAGGGTGGGTGAAGTCAAATTCCAGTATTACTTGCAGGAGGTGTGGTGCTCAATTTGAAGGAGGCCAGAAGTCCTTTTCCATTTTGCCAGATATGACTTTGGGTTATCTGCCAGGTGCCACTCCTAAACAGATTCATGAATACTGATCCTCTCTGCCTTCAGGTAAGGGAAGGCCATGCCATTCTCCCACTTTAAGGTTCATGCTTCTGTCAGAATATCTTCCAGTCTAGTCTCCTGTTTACTCCCACTTCCACATGAAGCAATTTGTCAAGAGGATTATACACTTCAATCCACCCTTCTGCAAGGAAGATTGACTTTATCAAGGGCTCTAGATTCCTCTGGTATCTCTGCATGATCCCAGCTGCTGATTTAGGATTCCACCAAGGTAATCTTTGGGGCTGCAGTCAAGCATCCTATGCCCTGTGACAAGGAAAGCAGCTAATCTGACCGTTCAGGGAAGGTTATGCGGCCTTCAGGGGTGTAGACTGCTAGACTTGCATGTTAAAAGATGCAGGGTATTCTGCCAGTCCTGATAGAGAAAATGCTGGGTCTTTGCAGCATCTCTTCCTAGGATGCTAAGAATTGTCTGCTCCAGCTGCAGTACATGACATCAGCAATTGGGTGTCATGGTGAGACTTCTGTGGTTGAGGACACAGCCACTGCCAGAGCATGTGGAAGTATAACCTCCCAATGTATAATTGAACAGGGAGCTGCTGTTGGGGGGGCCCCCATGTGATCAGTGCTTTTTTTTTTTTTTTTTTTTTTTAATTGAAGTTAAAGGGGAAAGTTGTGCATTAGGTGAAGCTGCAGTTTTAGCCCCCACAAAATACAGTAGAAACTAGTGCATTAGCATTTCATTTTCACCAGCGATAAGACAAAGATAATAGGCCTGTGGGAAAGAGTAGCTGAGGTTGAAAACAAAATGTTTTGTAGCATTCCTGGGGAGTGGATACTTTTACATTTGTATTGCTACAGTCTGTAAGACAAGGCCATAGAAGAGCGAGTGCCAGACCATGCAATTGTATCCATGAAGACGATTCATGATTCTATTTGTGAACTTGGAGATTCCTTTATAGATTAATCAGTGCTGACTAGATTACAAGTTGCTTAACTTTTTATAGGTTTTGCAGGCCCATTTACCTCCTTTCTTCATTTACAAACTTCCTGGATGTAAAACATGCCTACTTCCACGTACATGATGTTAGACCACACAGGACCAGAAATTCTAAGCAGGGGGGTTTACATTATTTTACTTCCTTGCTCTTTATTTCATTCATTGCATGCTGAGTTTTTGGGGCTACCTGGTTCTGTTTGCAAAATGTAGAACCATGGGCATTCACGGTTACCCCTTCCTGGTTGGCAGCCTTATTCAGGCCACCACTCGAGGAGAGAGTGCAGGCTGCTCTTGTTATACACCCTGACCTGCTTTCATTCTTGCTGTCTGTGAATATGCCAGAGTTAGTCTAATTCTTTCCGACAGTTTGTGGAAGACATTCTGGATGCTGCCTAACAGACATTAGGATTCATTGTGCACTCAGTTCTGTTGGTGGTTCTGGCAAGACATTACATGAGGAAGCTTCAGTGATGGCTGTTGGCTTGTAAGGAAACAGGCCAGCCTGCCAAAATTTATCTTACTCATTAGCGTAGTGGTAAGCAGCTTCACCTGTCTCATGGGAGACTGGGTTTTCATTTCATGATGGCAAGTACTATATTTTTTTTAAGCTTACAACTGGTTTGTTTTACATTTTGGGATGTTCTTCGTGTTTCACTGTTGCATCATTACATTTGGGTTATCCTGCTGGCAGGTTGCCTTAATTCAGCGTGGATTTCAAAATCTTGAGTACTGCGTTGGTTGCTGTCGCCTCTTCCCTGACTTCAGTTCGTCAGGGGTATAAAAGATGCAGCCGACGCCATTTTATCCAGTCTTTCTTGCTGCACGGTGCCTGAAGCAGAAGCAGTTCGCAAGTGCCAGTTGGCAGACTCCTGAGATTTTCGTGTTTGAGTTTCAGATCCGAAGTCTTCATTAAAAGCCAAGTACCCCATTGGGGAAACTTTTTTTTTTTTTTTTTTTTTTTGTGTGTTTTTTGTTCTTGCTCCAGACCGATGTCAGAAAAAATTAATTGTATTTCTTGTGGGAAGCAAATGCCTCATAAGGATTTTCATTCTTAATGTATTCCTTGCCTGGGCCCTGACCACGACGTTGCTAGTTGTCGGTTTTGTGCTAAATTTAACCAACACACTATTAAGCGTCTGTACGATTTTGCATTAAGCTATTTTGGGTGAAGATTTAATTATACAATGTCGTGTGATAGCCATCAAGACTACCGGAGTTCACCAAAAACGCAAAGAAAAAGAAAGACGGGCAACCAAGGTCCAAAACAGACAAGCTTCTTCTAAGCAAGTCGCCGGTTCTCAGTGAGGTGCTTTCGCAGCCCCTGACTCCCGCTACTTTAGAGTCGCAGGCCACTGGAAACTCAATGTATTGGAGCCTCAGAGATTATTCCCTCGGATGGGTTTGGAGCCCCTGAGCAGGCATCTGCTTCTGAGGGTGTATTCAGACCTAAACAATTGTATATTAAACCGACTTCAAAGACTAAAACACCTTTAAAGGCAAAGAAACAAGTTCACCAGCCACAAGGACCGGCCTCCATGCCCAAAAAACAAATGCTCAAAATGGCCGAAGACTTAATTACCTTGATCGGGGGTTCCCATCCCCCTTCTGATAAAAGGACTAGGTAAGAGACGGACTATGAATCTTCAGATCAGGTTTCCATTTCTTCTGATACCTCTTCTGATCAGGAATACCCCCCCCCCCCATGAAGATTCTGATGCTGAAGAATCAATTCCTTCAGCTTCTCCTCCTGAGGACTACTCTTTTGGGGAAACCTTGCATACCATGAGGGAGCACTTCCACTGGGAGAGCCAAGATTCCTCAGAATGTAAGAAGAGGCTCAGACTTCCTTTAACTACCTCAACACAGGCCTCTAGCTATTCCACCTGTGTACATTGTAGATGTGTTCTCTGAGTCTAGGGCACTGGATAGATGGGGAAAAAAGATTTACACATCTGCTACTTTGGCTATAAGGGCCTTAAATGGCCAGTTTCATATGCTCAAATATCAGCAATATATCATGACGCTGCTTAAACAGAAAATTATGGCAAATTCAGAATGTGCAGAAAACAAAGAAATGCAGGATTTATTGCATGCAGCTGAACAAGTTGGAAAGCATACTTTGCAATGTGGGTTTGATTCTCTGGAGGCCTCTTGCAGGGCCACTGTTATGGGTCCTGTCATTAGGAGGCATGCTTGGTTAAAGGAACAAAATCTGCCTGACCATGTTAAAGCAAAATTATTAGATGCTCCTTTACAACATGATACTTTGTTTGGTGTTAAGGCAGAAGAGGTGTTAAAGAAAATGGAGGACAAAGCTAAATCTATGCAAATGGTCAAGGATGTCTTACAGGTACAGCCACCTAGATTTAGCAGACACTGGCCTACAAAGAATTGGTCCTTTCCAGTCTCGGACCTTAAAGGGGCAGATCCAGACGCCCCAGAGGCAGATCACGCCCCAATGATCCTACAGATCTAAGCAGTGGAGTGCTTCTACCTCCAAAGGTGGAGAAGACAAATCACAATCATACAGAAAACTATCACAATGACTTCCCCCTGCCTGCACCACGCACTTATCTTTTGGCAGCACCCTTGGGGGGGAAAACTAGCACTTTTTTCTCAAAATTGGCACATTATAACCCAGGGCAAATGGGTTCTAGACAGTGTCACAAGGCTGCAAGTTTCATTTCCCTACCCTGCCAAGGGCAAACTGATGGCCAGTCCTGCCAAAAAATCAATGGGCAGAGGAAGTCACAGCTCTCATGGGCATAAGGGCTATTAAAGTGCCACAGCAAGAGCAGGGACAAGGATTTTACTCGACTGTGGTACCTAGAATGGACAAAGCATGGAGACCAATACTGGATCTATCTATTCTAAACTTTCCTGGATATTCCAAAATTCAAGATGTTTTCCTTACAGCAGCTTCTGCCTATTCTGGGCAGCAAGGCTTGGCTCCTGACTTTAAATTTGAGGCATACCTGCATGTCCCAGTCAGACAATCATGCAGAAGATACCTCAGATTCAAGGCTGGCTCAAATCATTACCAATTCTCTGCACTTCCCTTTGGCTTATCTACTGCGCCCAGGGTCTTCACAAAGTGCTTGGCACCAGTAATTGCTTACTGCAGACAAAGAGGAATACAAATATATCCTTGCTTGGACGACTGCCTCATACAAGCAGAGAACAAGGACATTCTGCTACAGCATCTGAAGTTTGTGATAAGAATTTTAACATGCCTAAGGTACACAGTCAGGAAAAAGTTATCAAAACTAGTACCCTCTCGAGAGATATTCCTGGGTGCAAGCTTAAGTACAACTGCCCAGATGGCTTAACTCACTCCAGGCAAACAAAGGCAATTGACTACATATTTCAAGGAAATGGCAACAAAGGCCCAGTTATCTGCAAGAAAACTTCTGCAGGCTTTGGGCTTCTTGGCATCCTGCCTCTTGCTTAATTCCAAATGCAAGACTGCATATGAGAAAAATTCAATGGTACCTAAAAAGTGTCTGGAAACCATGAATTACTCTAATTCCCTGCCTGCAACAGAAGTTTCGATGGTGGGGCAAAGGCTTGCCACCAAAAATTCCCTGCCTGCAACAGGAGTTTCGATGGTGGGCAAAGGCTTGTCACCAAAACAAGGGACAGCCATTCTCACTACCCCCAGCCCGGCAGAGCCTAAAGACGGATGCATCAGATTATGCCTATGGGGGCACACATGGCAGTAAGAGGCATTCGGGGAATCTGGTCCACAAACCAAAAGCATCTACATATCGATCAAAAAGAGATGCTAGCTGTTTAAAATGCCCCGACGGCCTTCAAGGACCTACTTCATCCGGGACAACTGCTGATGGACAACACCACGGTCATGTGGTACATAAACAAGCAGGGGGGCACTCATTCTTATCCCGTGTGCAGATTAGTCCTGGCTTTATGGGACACAGCATTGACTTACCAAGTTCATCTGCAGGCACAGTTCCTGCCAGGAAAGGAAAATACTCTGGTAGACTAAGCAGAAACCTCATGGATCCCCACAAGTGGCACTTGGATCCACAAGTCTTCAGCATGATAACAAAGAAATGGGGACACCTGGACATATATCTATTTGCCTCCCCTCAAAACAATCAACTAAAAATATTCTGCGCAAGGACTTGTCACAGACAAGCTTGGAAAGTGGATGCCTTACCTTTCAATTGGACAAGCCTATCGGTATATGCCTTTCCTCCACTGCCTCTCCTCCCCAATGTACTCTTAAAGGTCAGGCAGGAGAAACCAAAAATGATTCGGATTGCCCCAGACTGGCCATGCCAGTACTGGTATCCAATCTCAAGGAACTTGTCCCAATGCCCAGCCTGGACCTTACCTCATCTACTGTCTCAGCAAAACAGATTCTGCACAGCCAACTCAGGACCCTAAACCTGGCAGCATGGCAGATAATGTAGCCATACAAACCACACCTCTCAGTAAAGCTGTGATGGATGTCAGTTTTAGAAGCCAGAATGCCTAGTATTAAATCCTGTGCTGGGAAATGGAAGAGATTTTGTGCTTGGAACCAAGCACAAGGAACTGATACAGCTGTCCCAAATATTCCTCAGATTTTGCAATAATTAACTGAGATGCTGGACAAAGGCTTATCTTTTTCATCAATTAAAATCCATGCCTCTGCCATTTCGGCTCCTTTATAATGCAGAGCCGCCACTCTTTTCTCATCCTTTTATTAAGGCAGTACCTCAGAGAAGACAAAAACTTAAGGCCTCCAAGGAGAACACCAATACCTGCATGGGACCTCAATTATGTCTTGGAAAAGCTCACCTTACCTCCCTTTTGAGCCACTGCGGATATAAAGTTCTTATCTTGGAAAACAGCTCTGCTCCTAGCAATAACTTCTGCAAGACGAGTTTCAGAGCTACAGGCTCTCATGGCTGTGGAACTCATTTTTTATCCAGACAGGGTCTCTCTGAGAACAAACCCTACATTTATGCCTAAGGTGGTATCCAGTGTAGCCCTTTTTATCCAAATCCACAGAACAAGGGGGAGAAAATTCTGCATTCTTTAGACGTACACAGACAACTTGGGTTCTACTTGGACAAAACTAAAGTTGTCAGAAAGACGGAACAATTGCTAGTGGCATATGCCACAGCATCACAAGGAAAGGCCATCTCCAAGCAGACTTATTTCAAAGTGGATAGGTCACTGCATTCGTTTCTGCTACTCACAGCATGGCAAACTAGTGCCCAAGGGCATTAGGCCACATTCAACCAGAGCTGCAGCCATTCTCAGGGGAGTACCAACCAAAGAATGAGGCTGCTACGGAGTTCAGTACATACCCTTACAAAACATTACAATCTGCCTCTACGTTAAATCCAGGGCAGGCCTTGCCACTGCAGTTCTGCAGGGCCTCATAGCCGCTCCTAATGCTGTCTTAACTCCAGCCCCCCAAATATAGCTTTGGGACTCAAACCCAAATGTAATGACTGCAACAGTGAAACACTAAGAACATTAGTACAGTTGTGTACATTTACCATAAATGTAGATGTTCGAGTGTATTCGCTGTTGCAGTCCAGGTTACCCACCCGCCATCCCCCTTATTTTTGCTGCAACTTTTACTTCTTTAATCTATACAACGTAGGTGGTGTATTTGCTTATAGATGAAGGTAAAGCTTATTTTCGTGCATGTATGTTTTATTTACATAATTTTAGCCTACCCTATTGGGGGCACCTGACAGAGGCAAGAAAAACTGAATAAAATGGCGTCTGCTGCATCTTTTATACCCCTGACGAACTGATGTCAGAAGAGGCGACAGCAACCGATGCAGGACCCAAGACTTCGGAATTCAGGCCGACTGCAGGCAACCTGCCAGCAGGATAACCCAAATATAATGACTGAAACAGTGAATACACTCCCAACATCTACATTTATGGCAAGTGTACACAACTGTACTGTACTTCTGCATTCTAGTGGAATCTGGGCTGATTTAACTCATGATTGGGGAACTGCTGGTGTAAGGGCTGTCTGGCCTGAGGGCTTAACTGTGTAAGTTTTTCATCCAGCTGATATAAAAGCGTATTTTCGCAGTGTGCAAATGTGGTTTACTCTTGCCTTGTATATAAGCAAACCTCTCCAGTTTAAAATCCTCTGTGGGAAAAGCTGTGCGTAAACTCCCACTGTTAATAGCTACTTGAAGAGCTGCCAGTTTGCACAGAGGGACCGCATCACTGTAGGACATCTAATAGTGTACTAAACACACTCAGACATATTAGTGATTCTCTCTCGTACTTCCCATTTACTAAAATTCTGGTATAATGGATAGGCACTTCCCTGTCATCCTGTTTCTGGCTTGGTGGATATGGGCATCCTGGGGTAGTGTAATAAACTGCCTAATGTTTGCTGATAGCCATTTAATTTTACAACAGACATAGTGCATTGGAGGCAAAGCTGTCACCTTAATGTACAATAAATGCGAACCAGGCTGTCAGTGTTGCACCTAAAAC
>NC_056749.1:414599240-414614701 GCF_019279795.1 Protopterus annectens
GAACATTTTCAATGGCAGGGCCAGGAATTTTCTGATTCTCGAAAGAGATTAAGGACCTTTTTACATTTACCTCAGCATAGGCCTTTAGCTATACCTCCTGTTTTGAATGTTATTGATGATGTGTACTCTGATGCTAGTACAGCCCCGGATTCTCTCCCTCCGGCTCCTGCCAAACCTGATAGGTACTACAGGGTCCTGGATTCTCATCTACACCTGTACAAGGCCCACTCTGCAGATCCAGAAACTATTTCCCAGGGCCCAAAAGGGGTTGCAGCTGCCACTGCTAAAAATCCTCTTCCTTCTGAAAGGGAGTCTAGAGCTTTAGAGAGATGGGGAAAGAAAGTTTATACTTCTGCAACTCTTTCCATGAGGGCATTAAATTGTCAATTTCATATGATTCAGTACCAAGAGTATTTGTTAGATGAATTGTACTAGAAACTCTCCTCCTCTGAACCCCTTTACCGTAAATCACTTCAGGATATGGTACATAACTCGCAGCAGGTTAGCAACCATTTTTTGCAGTGTGGTTATGATGCACTGGAAGCTTCATGTAGGTCAGCTATGACAGGGGCAGTTATACGAAGGCATGCCTGGTTGAAGGAACAATCTCTACCGGACCATGTTCAAGCTAAGCTCCTGGATGCTCCAGTGGAAAAACGAAAATTATTTGGTTCCACGGCTCAGGAGGTCTTAAAGAAGTTTGAAGAAAAGGCAAAATCTGTGCAAACAGTCAAGGATTTTCTGCAGGTACAACCACAGAGATTCAGCAGAAATTGGTCTACTAAGAATTGGTCCTTTCCGGACTCGGACAGATCTCAGAGAGGCAGGAACAGGCGTGCCAGAGGTAGAGGGCAAGCCAGAGGCTCCTACAGAGGCCGTCAGTGGCAGCCTCCCAACCAGAGAGGTAGTGCAGGAACAACAACAACAACTACTGCTGCTCCAGGACAGACTCAATGACTCAATTTTGACTCCACCAACCAGGGCTCAATTAGAATCACCTTTGGGCGGAAAGCTTTCTTTATTTTCAAAAAATTGGCATTACATTTCAAGGGACTCATGGACACTGCAAATAATAGACAAAGGATACAGGTTCCATTTCCACACATTGCCAAAAAGAAAAGGAATGCCAAACCTGCCACCAAATCAGAGGGCGGAGGCTTTGAAGCAAATCACCAAATTAATACAAATGAAAGCCATAGAAAAGGTACCTCTTTCAGAACAAGGCCAAGGATTTTACTCTAGATTATTCCTTGTTCCAAGAAAAGAAAATCAATGGAGGCCTATTCTCGACCTGTCCGCACTAAATACTTACCTCATTGTGCCAAAATTCAAGATGCTGACCCTACAGCAGCTTCTTCCCATGCTGGGCAAGGAGTCTTGGCTGGTGACTCTAGATCTCAAGGAGGCATACCTGCATGTCCCTATTCGACAAAGTTGCAGAAGACACCTCAGATTTCTTGCAGGATCAGAGCATTATCAATTCTCAGCATTGCCATTTGGCTTATCTACTGCGCCCAGAGTATTCACAAAATGCCTAGCATGAGTAATTGCACACTGCAGACTTCAGGGGTTTCAAATCTACCCATATCTGGCAGACTGCCTGATACAAGCGGACAACAAGAAAAAAATTGTTAAAGGACTTGGACTATGCCATCCAACTATTACAGGCCTTGGGATACACAGTCAACATCCAAAAATCAAGACTTGTTCCATCCCAAAGAATAACCTTTTTGGGGGCAGATCTAGACACAACCACCCAAATGGCCTTTCTCACAGAAGAAAAACAAAAACAACTTCCAGATTACTTCAAGAATCTAACAAGACAAACTCTGCTGACTGCAAGGAAAATCCTGCAGGCCCTGGGTTACATGGCATCCTGCATAATTCTAATTCCACAAGCCAGGCTGCATATGAGAATTGCAATGGTACCTAAGGAGTGTATGGACTCAGCACAGTCACAGCTTAGAAACTTTGATTCCACTCATCCCTTGCCTTCAAAAGGAATTTCTGTGGTGGGCTCAAGCCTTGCCAGTCCAACAGAGGGTTGCCTTTCAACAAACCAAAAGCAAACCAAACCGTCACCACGGACGCCTCAGACCAAGGTTGGGGAGCACACATGGAGGACAAATGTCTCCAAGGGCTATGGTCTCAAGGACAGCTACGCATGCACATAAACCAAAAGGAGATGCTGGCAGTGGTACACGCAATCAAGGCCTTCAAACCTTTCCTTCAACAGGGCCACCTGCTAATAAGGACAGACAACACCACAGTCATGTGGTACATAAACAAGCAAGGAGGCAGGCATTCCTACCCTCTATGCAGACTGGCCATGAATCTGTGGGAACTTTGCTTGAAACTCAATATACAACTACAGTCCCAGTTCGTGCCAGGGAAATACAATACTCTCGCAGACAGCTTAAGCAGAACTACCATGGATGCTGCACCCAGACATCTTCTTACTCATAACACAAACATGGGGAAGGCCGGAGATAGATCTGTTCGCCTCACCCCACAATCATCAACTGAACATTTTTTGCTGAAGGACGTACCACCCACAAGCATGGAAGGTAGACTCTTTCTTTCAGCTGGAAAGCTCAAAGTCTATGCTTTCCCACCACTCCCATTAATATCCAAGGTTTTACTGAAGATCAAGGCAGAACAGCCAAGAGTGATTCTGATAGCTCCAGACTGGCCAAGGCAGCACTGGTACCTGCTGTTGAAGAAAAACCCCCTTATTTCCCCCAAAGAAAATAAAACCCCGTGGGCCTCTCCCCTTTAATGGCCAAACCCCTTCCCCCTTTTGGGGCCGGCCAAAAAATTTCAAAAGGAAAAACCTTGCAAAATCCCCCGGATTCCAAAGTCTGGGTCTGGCCTCTGCTGATGTCGACTTTCCCCGGACCGCCAGAGCGTCCTGGGGTATAAAAAGCATCAGCGACACCATTTTCCCAGTCTTTCTTGCCGCAGTGCCCTAAGCAGAAGCAGTTTGCAAGCGCCGGTCGGCCAGCTCCTGTGATTCAGCTACCAAAAACTTCAAAAGCTGGTACTTCGCTGGGGACTCTTTCTTGCCTCAGCAGATGTCCGATTAAAGTAAATAATTGACTTGTGGGAAACAAATACCTCATAAGGATTTCCACTCTTACTGCCTCCCTTGCTTAGGCCCAGACCACGACGCCTCTGCTTGCTCTGCCTGTAAGCTTCCTTCAACCGACTTTAACCTTAGACGCCGGTCGGAGTTTGCAGAGGAATTTTTGGGGCTAATTTTATGATAAGATGCCAGTCAGATACTCCGACTTCGCATGTGGCTAAAAAAACTGAAGGACAAGGACTGACCCTCGCAGCCTGCGGTTTCTGCTGAAACCACGGTCAGGCCTACCGCGAGTGTCTCTGTTTTGGCTGAGAGTGTCCTCGGCCTTTACTATCAAATCATTCAACAGACTACCTCGGCCACGGAGGCTCCTGCCGAGTCCATTATTGAATTACCTACGGAAACAGGTGTCCAGGACATCTCCGACACCATTCCTTTAGACAAGTCTACTCCTGCACGTGGTGCAGCCAGACTCCCTGCATCCATGTCCATTAAGGCCTTCTCCAGGGCTAAAGCTGCCAAACTTTCCAAAGCTTTGCCTCCCAAGACTACCTCTCAGAGGCCTTCTACAGACACTCAGATTCTCAGCCTAGCAGAGGATCTTATCTCCTTAATTAGAGGTTCTCAACCTCACCCGGACAGGGGCTCTCTTCCACCACCAGACAAAAGGCATAGGGTTGAGCCCTCTGACCCCCACTCTTCAGATGAGTCTACGGATGAATCTGTGTTGTCAGAGCACCAGCAGGAGGCTTATTCGGCCTACGAGGATTCTGATGCTGAACAATCTATTCCTTCGGCCTCCCCTCCTGAAGAGTTTTCTTTGGTGAGACACTGCACCGAGAGAACATTTTCAATGGCAGGGCCAGGAATTTTCTGATTCTCAAAGAGATTAAGGACCTTTTACATTTACTCCAGCATAGGCCTTTAGCTATACCTCCTGTTTTGAATGTTATTGATGATGTGTACTCTGGATGCTAGTACAGCCCCTGATTCTCTCCCTCCGCTCCTGCCAAACCTGATAGGTACTACAGGGTCCTGGATTCTCATCTACACCTGTATGCGCAAGGCCCACTCTGCAGATCCAGAAACTATTTCCCAGGGCCCAAAAGGGGTTGCAGCTGCCACTGCTAAAAATCCTCTTCCTTCTGAAAGGGAGTCTAGAGCTTTAGAGAGATGGGGAAAGAAAGTTTATACTTCTGCAACTCTTTCCATGAGGGCATTAAATTGTCAATTTCATATGATTCAGTACCAAGAGTATTTGTTAGATGAATTGTACTAGAAACTCTCCTCCTCTGAACCCCTTTACCGTAAATCACTTCAGGATATGGTACATAACTCGCAGCAGGTTAGCAACCATTTTTTGCAGTGTGGTTATGATGCACTGGAAGCTTCATGTAGGTCAGCTATGACAGGGGCAGTTATACGAAGGCATGCCTGGTTGAAGGAACAATCTCTACCGGACCATGTTCAATTCAAGCTCCTGGATGCTCCAGTGGAAAAACGAAAATTATTTGGTTCCACGGCTCAGGAGGTCTTAAAGAAGTTTGAAGAAAAGGCAAAATCTGTGCAAACAGTCAAGGATTTTCTGCAGGTACAACCACAGAGATTCAGCAGAAATTGGTCTACTAAGAATTGGTCCTTTCCGGACTCGGACAGATCTCAGAGAGGCAGGAACAGGCGTGCCAGAGGTAGAGGGCAAGCCAGAGGCTCCTACAGAGGCCGTCAGTGGCAGCCTCCCAACCAGAGAGGTAGTGCAGGAACAACAACAACTACTGCTGCTCCAGGACAGACTCAATGACTCAATTTTGACTCCACCAACCAGGGCTCAGTTAGAATCACCTTTGGGCGGAAAGCTTTCTTTATTTTCAAAAAATTGGCATTACATTTCAAGGGACTCATGGACACTGCAAATAATAGACAAAGGATACAGGTTCCATTTCCACACATTGCCAAAAAGAAAAGGAATGCCAAACCTGCCACCAAATCAGAGGGCGGAGGCTTTGAAGCAAATCACCAAATTAATACAAATGAAAGCCATAGAAAAGGTACCTCTTTCAGAACAAGGCCAAGGATTTTACTCTAGATTATTCCTTGTTCCAAGAAAAGAAAATCAATGGAGGCCTATTCTCGACCTGTCCAAGACTAAATACTTACCTCATTGTGCCAAAATTCAAGATGCTGACCCTACAGCAGCTTCTTCCCATGCTGGGCAAGGAGTCTGGCAGACTCTAGATCTCAAGGAGGCATACCTGCATGTCCCTATTCGACAAAGTTGCAGAAGACACCTCGGATTTCTTGCAGGATCAGAGCATTATCAATTCTCAGCATTGCCATTTGGCTTATCTACTGCGCCCAGAGTATTCACAAAATGCCTAGCATCAGTAATTGCACACTGCAGACTTCAGGGTTTCAAATCTACCCATATCTGGCAGACTGCCTGATACAAGCGGACAACAAGAAAAAAATTGTTAAAGGACTTGGACTATGCCATCCAAGTATTACAGGCCTTGGGATACACAGTCAACATCCAAAAATCAAGACTTGTTCCATCCCAAAGAATAACCTTTTTGGGGGCAGATCTAGACACAACCACCCAAATGGCCTTTTCTCACAGAAGAAAAACAAAAACAACTTCCAGATTACTTCAAGAATCTAACAAGACAAACTCTGCTGACTGCAAGGAAAATCCTGCAGGCCCTGGGTTACATGGCATCCTGCATAATTCTAATTCCACAAGCCAGGCTGCATATGAGAATTGCAATGGTACCTAAGGAGTGTATGGACTCAGCACAGTCACAGCTTAGAAACTTTGATTCCACTCATCCCTTGCCTTCAAAAGGAATTTCTGTGGTGGGCTCAAGCCTTGCCAGTCCAACAGAGGGTTGCCTTTCAACAAACCAAAAGCAAACCAAACCGTCCACCACGGACGTTTCAGACCAAGGTTGTGGAGCACACATGGAGGACAAATGTCTCCAAGGGCTATGGTCTCAAGGACAGCTACGCATGCATATAAACCAAAAGGAGATGCTGGCAGTGGTACACGCAATCAAGGCCTTCAAACCTTTCCTTCAACAGGGCCACCTGCTAATAAGGACAGACAACACCACAGTCATGTGGTACATAAACAAGCAAGGAGGCACGCATTCCTACCCTCTATGCAGACTGGCCATGAATCTGTGGGAACTTTGCTTGAAACTCAATATACAACTACAGTCCCAGTTCGTGCCAGGGAAATACAATACTCTCGCAGACAGCTTAAGCAGAGCTACCATGGATGCACACGAATGGATGCTGCACCCAGACATCTTCTTACTCATAACACAAACATGGGGAAGGCCGGAGATAGATCTGTTCGCCTCACCCCACAATCATCAACTGAACATTTTTTGCTGAAGGACGTACCACCCACAAGCATGGAAGGTAGACTCTTTCTTTCAGCTGGAAAGCTCAAAGTCTATGCTTTCCCACCACTCCCATTAATATCCAAGGTTTTACTGAAGATCAAGGCAGAACAGCCAAGAGTGATTCTGATAGCTCCAGACTGGCCAAGTCAGCACTGGTACCTGCTGTTGAAGAGCTTATCACAGACTAAACCGTGGCCTCTCCCCCTGTGGCCACTTCTTCTGACGCAGAACAATTTCAAGATCCTGCATCCCAACCTAAAAACCTTGCAACTGACTGCCTGGAGAATACCATGACTCCTACTTGGAACAGCTTATCCCAGAGGGTAAAGGACATTATTATGGAAGCTCGCCGTCCCTCAACAAGGAAGACATACTCGGCAAAATGGAAAAGATTTCTCATTTGGAACACAACAAAAGGCCTAGATGGGTCAGTGATGAGCATGGCACACATACTGGAATACTTAGCAGAATTATTCCACAATGGCCTGTCTTATTCTTCCATTAAGATACATGCCTCAGCAATTTCAGCAGAATACAATGTTAATCCACCTGTCTTCTCTCATCCTCAAGACAATTTCTCAGAGGAATCAAAAACATCAATCCTCCAAGGAGACCACCTTTACCTACTTGGGACCTTAATTTTGTGCTGGAAAAACTAACACTTCCTCCCTTTGAACCAGCAGCATCGGCGGATCCACAGTTTGTCTTGGAAAACTGCATTCCTTCTGGCCATAACTTCAGCAAGAAGAGTATCTGAGTTACAAGCTTTAATGGCAGTGCAGCCATTTCTTATTTTTCATTAAGACAGTTTCATTAAGAACCAATCCTACTTTTATGCCAAAGGTGGTATCTAGGGTATCCTTGAACCAAGCAATTCACTTGCCTATATTCTTCCCAAATCCACAAAATAAAGGGGAGAAACTTCTACACACTCTGGATATACACAGACAATTATGCTACTATTTGGACAGAACTAAGTTACAGAAAGACTGACCAACTGTTTGTAGCATATGCTGCTGGGGCACAAGGAAAAGCAATTTCCAAACAGACAATTTCAAAGTGGATAGGAAATTGCATTCGCTTTTGCTACTCCTTTCATGGAAAGACTGTTACTGTGAATATTAGGCCTCATTCCACAAGAGCCACAGCCACCACTACAGCCTTCCTAAGAGGGGTGGCTACCAAGGACATTTTAGAAGCTGCTACATGGAGCTCCGTGCATACATTTGCCAAGCATTACAATTTATCTCTATACTCCAGATCCAGAGCAGGTTTTGCTACAGCAGTCCTGCAGGGTATCTTAACTACACCATCATTTTCTTAGTACCTCCACCCCCAGATTGGCTATGGTATTCTACCCATATGTTATGACTGCAGATGCATCCTTGAAGGACTTAGTACAGTTTTGTACCTACCATAAATGTAGATGTCTGATAGGTATGCATCTGCAGTCAGGTTTACCCTCCCTCCTTCCCTCTGTGGTATTCCTAGGTGCTTACCTCCATTAGCTAGCTGGGGGAATCTGTTATGGTGTATTTGTTTTGTGTGTGTGTGTGTATATATATATATATATATATATATATATATATATATATATATATATATATATATATATATTTTTGCATTGTTTGGAATTTTCTGGCATTTTTATCCAAATTTAGCCTTCATAGAGGGCACCTGGCATCTGGGGCAAGAAAAACTGAGGAAAATGGTGTCGGCTGATGCTTTTATACCCCAGACGCTCTGATGTCGGGAAAAGTGCGACATCAGCCGAGGCCAGACCCAGACTTTGGAATCCGGCCGACCGAAGGGCTGCCTGAGGCAGGACAACCCATATGTTATGACTGCAGATGCATACCTATCGGACATCTACATTTATGGTAGGTACAAAACTGTACTTTTTCTCTGCTGTGTTTTGGGTGTCTTAATTGTGTGTATGGTAGTAGTTGCATCCTAATTTCTTTAGTGTGTTGTCCCTGGTTTTTCTAATTCCTTTTCAGGGATGTCCAAGGATGCCAAGGTGTCCGGGTTCAAGAAGTGTGACTCATGCTGTCAGAAGATGTCTGACAGATGGTCGCACTTCTTGTGTCTATTGTCTCGGCGCCGTGCACCTGCAGGACTCTTGTTCGGTTTGCCATGCCTTCAGCCCAAGAGTCCTGCAGGAGCATAAAAATTAGTTAATCCTACGTGGATTACTTAAACAGGATTTACCGGCTGAGACTCTGTCCGTGAAGGCCTCTAAGCCACCTAAATCTTCGGCTCCCAGTTCGGAGCCGTCGATGGGTGAAGCTGTTCCTTCAGCCTTTGTTCCAGCCGGAACAAATATACCTGTCTCCCAGTTGGTTTCGACTCTCCCTTTGAAGCCGACGGGGAGTCGAGATCTAGGTCTCCCTCCCTGGAGTCTATACGCTCGGCTCGGAGGTCTCCTCTGCTCCAAACGAAGCACAGTCATCGGTCCCACTCTTCTTGGTCCTCAAGACTTATCCGATCATGACGTGGAGAGTGGTCAGTAGGCTGTTAATATCACAGGCCCTAGCAAAAATGTCCAGCCCCCCTCAGGTGTCTGCTCTGTCCATATCTGCAGTTATTCCTCCTCAGACTCCTTCCTTGAGCTCAGAGCCAGAGTTCGTTGGGGTTCGGGTCATGGAACCGTCGGTACGGATACCTTCTGCTTCGGTTCAGTCTGCTCTGATCACTTCCTTGGTACAGTCTTTGGAAGGGTCTGGGCACAGAGTCTCCCTCGTCGGCTCCGAGGGGGCGAGTTGCATTGGACCCTTGTCCGACCCCGTTCTCCCTCTCGGAAATTCTGTGCAGGTGAGCTCTGCTCCTATATCTGCTTCGGAGCTGTTCCCCTCTGTGCAGAGAGGGATTCTGGTCTCTTTGGAACCGGAGCTTTCTCTGCATCTGAGCAGGGATGCCTTAGAGGTCATGAGGAGTATGCTGGCCCCTGAGTCAGCCCCACGATCATCCCCACTGGCTCCTCCCAGTATGGTGCCTGCGTCTGCCTCTCCCTCCTCCTGACCCCAAGCGTGGGGAACCAACACTCCAAGGCACCCCCTTGGGTTTATCTTCCTCTTCCGAGGCCTCCCCTGATCATTCGGAGGAGCCACCTTGTAAGAGGAATTGCAAGAAGAAGCATGTTGACTCCCCTGAGTCTGTCACATCCGATAGAGTCTTGGAGGATTCGGAAGGGTCCCAGAGATCCCCCTCTGAAGATGTCTCCTTCTCGGACTTCCTTGAGATGTTTAGAGGGGGAACTGGACTACCTTAAGCCCCTCCGAGGATGTCTGTATTCCTGGGTGCGTTCGGATCCCGACCTTACACCTCTTGGGTGTCTCCGCCTTTCGACCCACTCATGTCTGTGGTGGCTCGGAAGGCGTGGTCAGCTCCAGATACAGTGGAACCCACCCCCAGAAGACCCACTAAATTCATAACTGCACCACAGGATTAACGCTTTTTGACCAAAGGTGTCCTTGTTGATGCCATGGTGGTAGCGGCCGCAAAGGAGTTGGCTGAAACTTCATCTGTCCTTCCCCCTAACAAGGAGTCCAGGACGATGGACAGATATGGGAAGCGGATGTTCTCTTCAATGACCTTTTCTATGAGGTCTCTGAATTATTTGTTCCACTTTACGCCCTCAAAGGGATCTCCTTAAAGAGCTTGGAGATGCTCTTCAAGATCCATCAGCTGAGGGGGCCCGGGCTAAGGCAGCCTCCCAGCTGGCGACTCTTAATTCAGTGGGGAACTCCTCCATGAGGTTAATTTCTTATGCATCCTATGGTGCGAGTAGAGCCGCAGGCACAAGTGTTGCTCTGAGGAGACCCGCTTGGATGCGGCTATCTAACTTCGTGGAACCTTTAGAGCGTCTCTCACCAACACCCCATTTGATGGTTCCTCTCTTTTTGGATCACAGGTGAAGGACACCCTTACAAGGTGTGAACAGGAAGGCAGAGTCCATTTTTCCACTCCTTCCAGACCATATCCCAAGGGTCAGAAGAGTGGAAAGATGTGGTTCCGGAAATCTCTGGGTTGCTTGCCGGACACACGTGGTGAGTTCCCATCCAGGGGCAGAGGAGGGAACAATAATGGACACCGCCCTCGTGGCAGAGGGGGGTCCGCAACACCAAGGCAGCAGAGAATCCTTCTCTGAGAAGCCCTCCCGCCATCCCTGAAGGGTTGCCAGATTGCCCACCTCCGGAGGCAGTCTGGGGAAGATTATCGCTGTACCCAAGAGCCTGGCAAGACATAACACAAGACAAATGGGTACAGTCAGTTATATCCGGAGGCTACAGAATACCCTTTGTTCGCACTCCCGTAGTGTCAAACAAGTCCCTTCCAGATGTTCCACCCAATCTAAGGGATCAAGCAGTACAAGAAATTTCAGAATTGCTAAGAAAAAGGGCCATCCAGCAAGTCCCAGCAGACCAGCAAGGATCCGGAATTTACTCAAGGTTCTTTTTGATACCAAAAAAGGCAGGGGACTGGAGACGCATTCTGGATCTCAGCAGACTGAACAGGTCTGTACAAAGAACCAAGTTTTGGATGGTCACGCTACAGTCCATTATGCCCTTTCTGGGTCAGGACAATTGGATGTGCTCTATAGATCTTCAGGATGCATACTACCACGTCAAAATGGACAGACGCTCCAGAAGATTCCTTCCCTTCCGGCTGGGAGCCAGCCATTACTAGTTCAGAGCTCTGCCCTTTGGTCTCACCACAGCCCCCAGGGTGTTCAAATGTATGGCAGTGGTTACAGCTCACCTGAGACGGCAAGGATTCCAGGTGTTTCCATATCTAGATGACTGGCTCCTTACTGCTACCACCAGGCATCACCTTCTGCGAGCCAGAGACTACGCTATTGAGACTTGCTCCAGACTAGGTATCTCAATAAATTTCAAAAAGTCTGCGTTGTTGCCTTGTCAGTCTATCACCTTTTATAGGCGCAAATTTAAATAAAAGAGACATGCCAGTGAGCCCTCCACCAGACAGGATATTAGTGATTCATCAACATGTACAGGTCTTATTAGCATGCAAGAGAATTCAAGCCAGGTTCGTCCTCCAAACTCTAGGTCTCATGGCAGCAGCGATCATACTTGTTCCTCTAGCTCGTTTTCACATGAGGATCCTCCAGTGGCTGCTTTTCACCCAGTGGTCCTTCCAGCAGCTTCCCATGTCTCTCATGATCGTGATCACAGACGCTTGCAAAAAGCACCCTGCATGGTGGATGGTCTCCACATCACCCTCCCAGTTGCTACGGTTACCACGGACGCTTCCCTGATCGGATGGGGGGGCATTATCAGGGCAGGACAGTCCAAGGCACCTGGCAACCTCATGAGTACCACCTGCATATAAACGTCTTGGGGATGAGGGCTGTGCTTCTAGAGTTGCAAGCTCTTCAGGACTCTCTTCCTACCGGGACCTTTGCAATTCTAACTGACAACACGTCAGTAGTGTGTGACAACAAGCAGGGCGGAACAAAGTCCTACCCCCTATGTCGAGAAGCACTCAGACTCTGGCAGTGGGCGATCTCTTCCAAACTTTCTCATCGCAACGCACATCCCTGGGAAGTCCAGCGTCATAGCAGATGGGCTGAGCAGAGCAATTCTCATGCCTCACGAGTGGTCTCTGAATCTAGTAGTTGTTGACCAAATATTCTGCAAATGGGGCCAGCCTTGCTGCGACCTCTTTGCCGACCCCTTCAACAGAAAGTGCAACAAATTTTTCTCTCCTTCCACTTGGACATTCCCCCAGAGACGTTCTAGTCCACGATTGGGCTCCGGGACTTTTTTATGCATTCCCTCCTTTTCCCCTTATTCCAAAACTGATGCAGAAAGCTACCGTTTTGGGCTGCAAAATGATCCTCATTGCTCCTTACTGGCCTCGACAAATATGGTTCCCGTTCCTGCATCATCTTTTTGAGCAGCCTTTAACTCTGGACCCAGTTCCAGACCTTCTGATCTATCAATCGGGCGTGCTGCACCAATCCCTGCAGTCTCTCCAGCTCACTGCTTGGTTGCTCCACTTCCAACCTTAGCCAGGCTTCCAGATATCTCCCAGTCTGTGCGGGAAATTATTTTATCATTGCACAAGTCTACCACTAGGAAAACTTGCGCTAATAAGTGGAAAAGTTTTTCTTCCTGGGCAGAGACTGCGTATAGACCCCTTTTCAGCCCCTATACACCACATTTTGGATTTTCTTTTGAACTCCTTCATTCTGGGGCCGCTTCCGCTACAGTTAGAGTTCAGTTGGCTGCGATTTCAAATTTTCACATTGGCCTGTCTGGAAATATGTTGCATAAGCTTTGAGCCTTTCTCAAAGGGACCACTCTGCTCAGGCCTCCAGTGAGAGATCCGCCACCTCCGTGGGATCTAAATTTGATTTTAGCTTCTCTAATATTGCCTCCCTTCGAACCTGCAGCTTCTTGTTCCCTGAAGTTTTTATCTTGGAAAACATTCTGGTAGCCATTACTTCAGCCAGGAGAGTTTCGGAACTGCAGGCTCTTTGTACCCGTTCTCTGTACCTGGTGTTCACAATGATAGGGTTGCTCTCAGGACTAATCCTTCTTTCCTAAGGTCTCTTCAGAAAATAATTTGAATCGGTCCATAAACCTTCCTGTATTTTTTCCCAACCACTCCAACAGGGAGGAATATAAGTTGCATCAGTTAGATGTTCACAGGCAGCTACGTTCTATTTACGTAGAACTAAGGAAATCGGACCAACTTTTCCTTTCTTATGCTGAGGGTAAACAAGGTCTTCCAGTCTCAAAAGTAACCTTGTCCAGGTGGTTGACATATCATCACATTTATCTATCAACTGAGGAATAAACCAAAAGGTCACTCCACCAGGGCTTTAGCCACTTCGATGGCCTTTCGCTAGGTTGCCCATGGAATCTGTTTGTGCTGCGGCTACGTGGGCCAACCCACATACTTTCACTTCGCATTATAAGTTGGATGTGGTTTCCAGAAACGGAACAGATTTTGGTTCCACTGTTCTGAAGAGTTTGTTCCGATGAGCCACCCAGGATTTTAGGTGCTAGGGATGCTGTCCCAACCAGCAAGAATGAAGGCGAGATAGACCACTTA
This sequence comes from Protopterus annectens, assembly GCF_019279795.1. Taxonomy (NCBI): domain Eukaryota; kingdom Metazoa; phylum Chordata; order Ceratodontiformes; family Protopteridae; genus Protopterus; species Protopterus annectens. Next base: position 414,612,813 of record NC_056749.1, read on the forward strand.
ACATAAAGAAGTTATGTACCTACCATAACGTTCCATGTTAGTTGTTGTCTTCTCGACGCCTTTCTTGCGTCCCACCCTCCATCCCCCTATCCTTGTAGACCGTGAAGAGTTACTTATGGCTTTTTCACTGGCTGAGTCTTCTCTGGATATTCCTTTCTGTCTAGTAGCCTCTCTGGAGGTTTTATATATTCAGGATATGATCCTTTCCTTATGTCTGCAGTTAGACTTGCCAAATGAGATCTGGGTATCTAGCGCCAAGCATCATGGGATATGGGGTGGCTTTGAGCCAGTATGCAGCTCTTGAAGATGGCAGAGTCGGAGCTGAGGATCGACTCCGAACCCAACCAGCAAGAAAGAAGAAGAGAAGAAAACGACTAACGTGGAACGTTATGGTAGGTACATAACTTCTTTTTTTTTTATGCAGACTGACTAAAGGCCCTATCCCTTTATTTTATCTCGTATGATTTATTGAGAGTTGACTTGCAAATGACCTACAAGGCATTCTTTCATGCAGTCCTGATGAAAATGTTCTTTACTCGCAAAGCATTTTATTAGAGGGTTGCCCATTCCATGGTCCTGAGCCTTATTTATGACTCTGTAGAACTTGCTGGAGGGATGGATTCATATTCCAAAGGCTACCTCATCTCCGGAATAAACTTCCCATCTTCTTAAAACAAAGCCTGTCCATCACTCTCCAGAAACTTGAATAAATTGATGGGAAACCATAAATTCACTGCCATGGTAAAGCCCATGTCCGTTATGGACATTGACTCTGGGCTCTAACAGCCAAAGACCCATTGCCCTGATACTAACCCATCCCATATCTGGGGAATTACGATATGTCATATTTTTGGTATTGTCTTAGCTTGTAAAAGCTGTTGTAATGTTAGCATAGTAATCCACATGGGAATGGTGTGCTAGTATCCTACCTCCCTGTTGTGCTGTATTCCTCTAATGCCCTGCATTGAGAGAGAACTGGTGGGGTTATAGTAGGGTATCCGGGGGGGGGTTACATTCATGCCAGGCCAAAAACATAGTGTGGGATCCCCACTCAGGAAACTCAAGCTTCAGGAGAAACATGACAAGTCGAGGGAAGAAGCACATCAGTGTAGTCTAAGATGATGGCTGTAATTGTAGCTACCTTTAACTCTTATGCCCCCTAGAACAAAACGTATAAAAACAACTTAGCCCCTTGGCTTACTAAAGGCACCAAAATACTTATGAAACAAAGGGATAAAACCTGGAAACTTTACCATCGGAATAACAACCCAGACGCCCTTCTTAAATGTAAAAAACTCCATAACCTAGCCAAAGAACATATACAGGATAAAAAAATCATACTATACCAAACTTCAATGTAATCATTCCAAAAATCCCAAACCATTCTGGAAGTCCAACTCCCTTCTCAACCCTGGTACCAAAAACAATCCTTGCCCTAACAATAGCAAGTCTGACCCCAGATATAGCCATGCTATTCAACTCCTCCTTGAACTCCATAGCAAAACTCAAAGACCTTCCCAAACAACAACTCCTCCTCCCCCCTCCTCACATGCACTCCTCCTCCATCCATTCCTTTCTCCTCTCCTATCTTTCACCCCAAACCCATTTCCACTTCATATATAACTAAACTCCTCTCTAAGCTTAAGCCAGGCTCTATGCTCCTGACAACATCCACTCACTTTATAAAACTCTCAGCAAATGGCATCGCCACCCCCATTAGCATTCACATTAACAGATCCATACAGGAATCTTGTGTTCCTAAACTGTGGCGTGCAGCCTTCATCCTACCCCTCCACAAAGGAGGCAAAAATAATAGTATCCAACTTCTGGCCCATAGCCATTCTCTCACCTATTTCAAAAATACTTGAAAAATGCATCCACCTCCAACT